>NW_027063046.1:0-51545 GCF_032884065.1 Artemia franciscana
GAAGAAAAATTCTGCTTCTCAGTTGTCAATACTCCTTTTTCCACAAGGTTTTTTGCCAATCTTTCCCGCACATTTTTAAGCTGGTACCGAAGTTTCAGTGGGTTCCATGTTTCCCCTGAAAAAAATTAAACAAAAAAAGAATAGCAGACAACCATTATTTTTCAAATTTTTGTTACTTCAACGATAAAATGTATTTTCCAACCACTTTGGTACACTTAATATCCCTCTAAAGCGTCCCAACTAAGGAGATTATTACAAGCTAAATACCCATAGAAATTGCGTACTTATACTGCCAGTCATGAACCTTTTAGACCACCAACAACTTTTGTGGTTACTTCGAACTCTTGCAGAACGGTTTTCAAAATGGAGTCTATTTTCAGTTCATTCTGGAGTCACAACACTAAGGGATACCCGAGACCTAAAATTTAGTAACCTAAATAGGCAACTTCTTACGTTTAGGCAACATTGACAATTTGCTGATGAGAATTTCCCCATTGGGTGATTCTGTTCATTCTATATCTCATGATGGAGGTGAGTGGAGTTCGTCCGAAATGATGTAGACTTAGTCAGCTGACCACGTGCCTCTGGATATGGGGTTCCCCCCAACTAAACACTCCGATCAGGGTGGCTGCAACCTTTTGCAGTGGGTGGAGCCCACCCCAGGCATTTCAGTATTTAGCTTAATCCAGCTGTAATCAGATTCCAGGCCTAGGGTCGGCTGGGCTAACATCCCTCCACCTGAAAATAAACACTATAAATAGTGAAAAACCAGCCTCGCATCCGGACTTCCTTTTAAGATCTTGACCATAGCACGTCAACGGACATTCCGCTGACGACGTCAGAAAGACTGACAAACTAAATCTTCCAGAAAAAAGGGGGCTTCGAAGCGTCACCTGGAATGTTTTGACTCTTAATACAACTGCATCAAAGAAGTTACTTTATGAAGAGCTTTCCAAGAACAAAGTGGCAGATATCAGTCTCACAGAAACCCTTTTCACAGAGAAAAAAAAAGGAAATAATCACTCGTTTCTCTGGTTTGGAGGGAGCATGAGAAGGAACGGCGTTGGCCTCGCACTAAATAGACTTGCAAGAAAGGCATTACTCTTGCACGAAGCTGTATCAGACAGACTAATGAAGGCCCGCTTTGGGAACAAGCATAGTAAGGTGACCTAAAACGTACTCTATGTCTCAACCAACAATTTCGACGACACAGCCAAGGAAGAGTTCTACTCAGCTCTGACCAGATGTCTCACGACAATGTCTTAAACACGATATAACCGTTCTTCTCGGTGACTTCAACGCCGCAGTGCGTGATAATATGGGTGTTTTGCATGGCACAATTGGTCCTGTATCTCTCGACCCGCTTAACGATAATAACCTTCGGCTACTTAAACTATTCGGTTCCCATGACCTTGTTATCGCAAATACCTACTTTTAATGCAAAAATATCCACCTGTACACGTGGTAAAGCAATGATGCACAGAGAAGATGGATGCACAGAGAAGATGGATGCACAGAGAAGATGATCGACCGCATCATTTGTTCTAAATGCTGGTGATGATCATTGAAAAACTGCAGGACTTACAGATCAGCAGGGCTCGGGAATGCAAGTCACAGCTTGTGTGTGCTGAAGTTCATTTGTTTGGTGGCAGTTTCGCCACCAAGCACAACGACTGGAAATAAGACCAGTCGCTGGTCTTCTTAAGCAGGCAGATACTCGCCTGAAGTACAGTACTGAGGTATCGAATCGCTTCGAGCTCCTTAGCACACTTAGTACCAGCGAAAGTGCTTGGAATTTTAAATCGTAGATGAGCAAAGCAGCACAACTGGTGCTTGGCAAGAGGTTTTCCAAATAAATCGCGTCTAACTAAAAAAAAACACTGCGGGTCATAGAGCGATGACAAAGGGCAAGGCTCCTTGGGAAAATGACCACTTATCGAAGGCTTAATGGAGTACGGAATAGGCTCATTCAACGGGACCGAACTCAGTTCGTAGCAAGGAAAGCTGATTAAATTGGACTAGCTGCAAAAAAGAAAGACATGAGTAACCTGTTCAAATATATCCGAGATCTCTAGATATCGAAGATATCTCCTATAGAAGATATCTCCGATATCGAATATAAAACTCCCTCTTTGGGACCTTCTTATCCAGGGACGGGATACTTCTTTCTGACGAAAGTTCCTGTCTTGAGCAGTGGAAGGGCCACTTCTGCTCGCTCCTAAACAATGCCAGCCCGTCTGTACCTCCAAACGATGGTCTCACCCAGTCTAACAGGCAAAGAAATGAAGCAGTTTTCCCCCCAGATAAGTCCTTCAGCCCCTCAGAAATCGAAAATGCAGTTAAAAGGCTCAAGGGCTGCTGGTATCTGTGGCTCAAGCTCAAAATTGCTAGAATATACAGGCCCAACAACGCTTCTTTTTCTACACACTCTGTTCTCAATAATCTAGCAAACTGAGATAATCCCCAAAGATTGGCGGAAGGGTTTCATTATCCCATTATGGAAGAGGAAAGACTCTACAAGGGACTGCTCAAATAACTGTGGAATAACTCTACTGTCAGTTCCCTGAAAACCTTTCTCAATGCTCCTCTTAGGATTCTTAGGATTCGGTGACCGGAGCAAGCTGCTTTTATATCGGACAGTTCAACCATTGAACATATTTTTCCGATTCGACAAACAATAGAAAAGGCAATTGAGCTCCGAGGTAAAGCTTTTCTTGCCTCCGAACTGCGTTCAACTCAGTGAAACTAGAAGCTCTTTGGCACATTCGAGAATTGACAGGCCTCCCTGAGAAATACCGCAGACTTTCAAAGATCTACACCACAGTAGAGAGATCTCTGTTCAAGTCAACGGCAGGCGCAGCCCATTCTTACGAAAAATAAACTCTTATGGAGGTAGATATGCGAGAGCGAGATATCCAGAGATGATACCGCTCAAAGAGAATGCAAGCCTGGAACTATCAGTTGATGAAGAGGGGAAAGTTCTTGCTCATTGTGCGGGTAACAATTTAGCTGTTAATAAAACATATCACCATCTTTCGGGCATTAGAATTCAAATGAAGATAGGAATACTCTTCTACCAATGTCACAATGCATATCTCGTCTATGTGCCCAAAACTACAAACTATGTAAAATAATGTGGTAGTAGATAGTGAAATCGCAAGCAAAATAAAAAGAGCATTGGCTGATAATATCACCAATGAATATGAAGACGAATCGATGAAAAACAAAGCGCCAGCAAACGTTAATACTACCACCGACAGTTTATCAAGAAATAGAGACAATAAATCCAATAATACTGCTGGCAACTCATATTGAACCTATAGCTGAAACCACGTTAAAAGCCATGCATGACACCGAAATGGGAAAAGTGCCATGTCAAGAGGAAATATGATGAACTGTAGAATGAATAATAACATGCAACATTGTACATGTCGTTATTTCAATAAAAAAATCGCATTGCATTACTTCGTCATGTTTCCATTATTTTTGGGGTACGCTAGCAATTCTAACGTTTAGAATGCTTGTTCAAAAACTAAGAGATACAAGAACAGGAATTTTCGGACATGGACACTATTACCGGGCTCAGAGGCGGTATTTAATTCATCTGTTCAAACTTTGTAATCAACAGAGCTAAAGCTATTCATTCTTGGGAAAATTCACTGAATAAACCACGTCAAATTAAATTTATCAGTTTAAACATTATGCTCATTAGAGTTAAACCGTTTTAATCTCTAGGAAAAATTCAAGAAATAAACAGTGTCGAAATTAATTCATCTGTCCAGACTTTGTTATCAACATAGTTAAAGCTATTCAATCTTGGGAAAATTCATTGAATAAACCGTGTCCAACTTAATTCATCTGTTCACAATTTATAATCAACAGAGTTAAATCTTTTAGTCCTTAAGATAATTCAATGGATAAACAACGTCAAATTTAATCCATCAGGTCAAATTTTATACTCAACAGAGTTAAACCTTTTAGTCCTTGGGAAAATTAGAAGAATAAAACATGTCAAATTTAATTCATCTGTTAAAATCTGTAATCAACAGAGTTGAAGCTATCAATTTTTGAAAAAAATCACTGAATAAACCGCGCCAAATTTAATTCATCAGTTTAGACTTTATACTCAACAGAGTTAAACTTTTAAAACCTTAGGATAACTCAAGGAAAAAAAGAGTGTCCATTTTTTCTGATGTGTTCAAACTTTATACTCCTTTATCCTTTATAACTATTTATACTTTATAATCCTTTTAGTGCTTAGGAAAATTCAAGAAATAAACTATATCAAACTTAATTCTTTTCTTCATTTTTATACAACAGAGTTAATCCTTTTAGTGCTTAGAAAAATTCAAGGAATAAACAATGTAAAATTTAATTCATCTATTCAAACTTTATAATCTAAAGAGTTAAAGCTATTAGTCCTTAGGAAAATTCACTGAATAAACCACGTCAAATTTCATTCATCTGTTTAAACTTTACAATCAACATAGTTAAACTTTATTGTCCTTAGAAAAATTCAAGAATTAAACCGTGTAAAATTTAATTCATGTGTTCAAACTTTATAATCAACAGAGTTAAAGCTATTGATTATTTGGAAAATTCACTGAAGAAACCACATCAAATTTAATTCATCAGTTCAAACTTTATGACAGACAGAGTTAAACCTTTTAGTCCCTAGGAAAATTCAATGAATAAATCGTATCAAATAAATTCACTTGTTCAAACCGAAGCCAGAATAAAGAACTGTGATCGGAGCGGTTATAGCGGGAGCTGGAACCGGTTGAACCGAAGTGAAAGCCAGCAGAACCGGCGGTAGAACCGCTGTAACCGGGGGCCACAAGCGGGGGGAAGTGGAAATGGATATCACTATGTTAAAAAATATCTGAAAAATGTCTTAGGAATGCTGAGAGGGGCTATGGTGTACCCGAGGGTTAGTCATAGTGTGGCACGGTGGCGTGAATTGACATGGTATATCAAGTTGAGGGTAGCTTGCAGAACACAAACCATTGGATTTAAAGCTTGATTTTTAATAATGAAATATCCGGAAACTGTCTTACAAGTTATTAGGGGTGGAAGAGGGTGCTAGAGGAGCAGTCATAGTGTGATATGATGGCGTGAATTGATATGATGTATCATGGAGGGTTGGTTTGAAAAAACACGAACCAATGGATTTAAAGCATAATCTTTATCAAGAAAATGTCTGAGGAATGATGACAAGTACTAGAGGGCGCCAGGTGGCCAGTCATAGTGGCATGGTGGCGTCAGTTGACATGGTGTATCATGAAAAGATGGGTCAACAAAACATGATCCAATGGATTTAAAGCATAATTTTGTCCTGAAAATATATGCAGAATGTCTTAGGAATAATGAGGGGGTGCCAGAGGGTGTTATAGTGTGGAACAATGGCGTGAATCAATATTGTGTATAACGCTAAAGGTGGGTTGCAAAAAAACATGACGCTCTGAATTTAAAGCATGATTTTCATTATGAAAATATCTGGAAAATGTCTTAGGAATGATGAGGGGGTGCTAGAAGGCCCTCCATAGTGTGGCACGGTGGAGTGAATTGAGATAGTGTAACACGGAGAGGGTGGTCTGCGAAAACCGAAAACACGAGCCGCAAGATTTAATGCATTATTTCAGGAAAAAAATCTGGAAAATGTCTTAGGAATGAGGGGATGCCAGAGGCCCATCCATAGTAAGGCACGTTTGGGTGGCTTGTAAAATCATGAGCCAATAGATTTAAAAAATGATATTTAAAGAGAAAATATCTGGAAAATGACTTGGGAATTTTGAGGGGGTGATTCACAAAATGTGGTTGTCATTTTTTATTATTATTTTCTATCAAAAAGGCGAATAGCTATTTGTTCATTATGTTTATTTGTTCAGTATTTTAACGAGAAAATATCTGTAATATTATTTAGGAATGACGAGGGGGTGCCAGAGGGGCATTCATAGTGTGGCACTGTGGTGTGAATTGACATGGAGTATCACGTATGGATGGCTTGCAAAAAAAAAACCCGAACCATTGGATTTAAATCGTATTTTTTTTCATGAAAATACGTAGAAAATGTCTTAGGAATGATGAGAAGTGCTAGAGGGTGCTTAAGGGTTCAGTCATAGTATGACACGGTGACGTGAATTAATATGGTGTACCTCGTTGGGGTTTGGTTTGCATGAACATAAACCATTGGATTTAAGTCATATTTTCATCATGAAAATATCTGGAAAATGACTTGGTAATAATAATGTGTAACATCAAGATGCCAAGAGACTGCCACGGTGGGGTGAATTGCTTGGACTAACATATTCTAGAGCTTAAAGTTAAGCTGGAAGGCGTTAAAAGAATTTTTAGACTTAGGGGGAGTGAAATATAACGCTCAATCACAGAAACGAGGTATTTTTACTAAAAGCCCTCAGAAATAAATATTAATATGGTTTAAATTTGTCTCTAATAACAACTCCCCTCTGGAATTGCTTGCTAAGGTGGGCTAGTCACATACTGCCACGGTGGCGTGAATATGCATAGCCTTGGCTCAATGAAACATGGCATTTTCATTATAACCTCTCAGAAATAATCGAATAGAAAAATCTGTCCCTTTTTTTGTTCGTTTGCATGCTTCATTTTTCAAAATATAATTTTGTTAGTATCAATATTTAAATTAATGGAATGTAACGTAAGACCTCTCGGAAATACCTCTGAATATTGATTAGATTTAGGTCTAATAACAGCCCACTCCCTCTGGAATTGGTTGCTAGGGTGGGCTAGACACATACTATCACGGTGGCGCGAAAATGCATAGACCTGACTCAATGAAACGTGGCATTTTCATTCAAACCTCTCAAGTATAACCGAATGCAAAACTCTGTTTCTTTGTTTTGTTCGTTTGCACGTTTCACTTTCCAAAATGTGATTTTGTTAGTGACAATTTTGTAGTGATTTGGTAGTGACATTTAAATTAATGAAATGTAACAGATTGGCACATCTAATAGCATAATAGAAACGAGGCATTTTTCACTAAGACCTCTTGGAAATGCCTCTTAATACAGCTGAAATTTACCTCTAATAATAACCATCCTCCTCTGAAATTGCTTGATAGGGGGGCCTAGGCACATATTGTCACGATGGCGTGAATATGCATAGCCTTGGTTCAAAGAAATGTGAAGTTTTCATCAAAACCTCTCTCAAATAACTGAATGCATATGTTTTTTTGCTGGTTCATTTTTCAAAATATGATTTTATTAGCATCAATATTTAAATTAATGGAATGTAACATACAGGCGCATCTGATAGTGCAACAGAAAGGAGGCATTTTCACTAGAACCTCTCGGAATTAGCTCAATACGACCCTCTCTCTCTGGAATTGCTTGTTAGGGGGGGCTAGCCACATATTGGGGCGGTGGCGTAAATATGCATAACCTTGGATCAGAGAAACGTGACATTTTAATTAAAAGCTCTCAGAAATAAATCTTAATAAGGATTAAATTTGTTTCTAATATAAACCCTCCCATATGGAATTGGCTACTAAGGACCCTCATCTTTCTTTAATTCATGGTTCTTTTGCTAGTATTTTATCCTTTTTAAGCGTTTTTACGTTTTGTTTTTCGTTTGTTATACCTTAACTGTTTTTTTTGTGTTTTAATTACGCCTTGTAAGTTTGTTTTAATTAATAAAACTTGTATGTAAAAAAAGTATGTGTCGTTTAGATTTCTTGTTCTAGGATAAAACTTTGATGGGTATTCGTTTGCGCAATTTAAGCATCTTGTATCCTCTGTCGCCTTTATTTCACCCCTGATAGTATATTAAACTTCCAATAGTGTAATAAACTCTATTACTAAGAAATACGCTATGAACAACCCAAAATATTATTTGATAAAACTCTCTAAAAGCATTACTTAACATGCAAGTGCATATAAAGTGTAACCGAATTCTAGTAATCGATTTTCCCCCTAAGCATGTTAATTATTGCAGGCATATGGGAACATGCAGTTCATTTAATCAATCGCAAGCAGGGGTTCTTTTTGCGTGCAGTAGGTTATCATGTAAAGAGTACTAGACAAAAGACTCTCATGGTCCAACAAGTTAGTGCTCCATTCTATTGAGGAGGAATGCCTTTCGAATCCTAACGTGGACAAAAAATCTTTAGATAATAAATTTTCCCCGAGAAAAACGCATTGAAATAAAAAATCTCCTAAAGTATTATGTAACATAACACATGAGAATCGTCAATAATTAACATCCCACGTGTGTGTCCCCCTCAGCTAAAAGCGGGGATTCCCCATGGTGCCCTGAAAAAAAAGTCACGTGTGAATGCGTTATCCTTAACATAAGTAAACATTCCCTATTTCGTAAAATTCAACAGAATTTTGATTTGCTGAGCGGCACCAGAAGATTTTTAAAGACTCTCTATTATGTAACAACCTAAGAAATCCTGAAGTAAAGAAGTCATGGGCCTCGCGGGTTTTCCCTGGCCCTCGTAGGCTTTTAAAAAACAGACGCATGTATTTCGAAGAGATCATTTCCCTGTGATGGAAGACATCTGCGTCTCGAAGAAGTTTTTAAAAAAGTGTCCGGATCGGGATTCGAAGGGAAAGGAGGGGGATACTACTGTCAAGGACAAAATAGGAAAAAACAAACAAAAGGAAGCAAAATCAAATACACGCATACAACATCAAATATTCACACATAAATAAACCAAAAATAAACCCCCGCAATAAGCATAAATCAATTAAATATTCATTAATTACTTACTTAATTATTTGAAAATCTTTTTCAATTCGAATACACTTTCAATAAATTTCAGTTTATGCAATAGTACTAAATGCAAAGGGTACAAGCGAGATCTTTAAAATCAATACACATTCTATGCAAAATAACAGAAACACTCACTATAGGCAGCCTTGGCCTGTGCATACCCCCCAAGGGTCGTTAGGTTTTCCAGAAAATAAATTTAGTAGATTTGCCGGGGTTTCTAACAGAGAAACAGTAAAATACCCAAATAGGCTGCATCAATATTGGACAGTTCCCCATAACAGTAACTCAATCCTAGATACAGAAAACCAACCACAAAACGGACCCACGCTCATTTTATAACTGAGTATAGCCGAAAATTATGTATATTTTGTGAAAACCTTTTGCGAAATAAGAATGTCTTTCAACAAAAAGGTTAAGAAACAACAAAGGTTTCACAGCCTAGACCTACGGCACCGATCTCTTATTTATGGCCTTTCAACCAGGTAATGCAACAGGGTTTTGATTGCAAAACCCCAGGGTAGTGAATTTTAATGATGCATAATTAAACGTCAAGAGCTATTCTCTAAAAATCTTGAATAATCGTGAGTCGAAAAGGATACATCCTTTCTATATTTCCGAAGTAAGAATTGAATTGTTAGAGTGGGAACATCTTCAGGGATCCTACTAATGGCCCTCTCAAATTATGCAACAAAGAACCATTGCAAGACTCAGGTTCCAGTTCGGTACGTTATATCCACCGTTTGTGAAATGTGTTTTACACGTCTATACGTGTAAAATTACGACGTCTCATAATTTTACTACTAACCTCATAATTTTGACCAACATCCTCAGAAGCCCCAACACATCATTTTTGGAGAAAAGAAAGAAAAAATAAGAATTAGAAAAAAAATATACAATCAGTGTGCTTAAAAATCCCTAAATATCGTTGTCTGGTGAACAAATTGGTGGGCAAGAGTGTCAAAGGGAGCATGGGCCCTAGGACCTTACTTTAGGCCACTCAATTATAAAGATGAAAATTACTAAGAACGTGATTTCCACTTTCATTTATTTATACCCTAACATCTGGCACGTACGCAGGGGGGGGGGAGGTTGGCCCCCCCCCGAAATTTTGTTAAATATTTAATTTCCCCATGGTTTCTTGGGATTTCTGGCAAAAGTAGGACATTTATTAAGAATCTAGATACATGTGTGAAGCCTTTTTTGGGAGATTTTATAACATGCAATTATCCAGTCAAGTCACTCCCCAATTATTAACCCATTTTCTGTCTAAATTTTTACCCTCTTTGAAGTAATTAGCAATTATAATATTTTTTTCTTTTGTAAAGAGAGTTTGCTTTCCACAGCAAAATAGAATCATCCTTGATATTAGAGCGTTTACCCCCCCCCCCCCTTTTCAGGATAAAGTACAGCTTTTAATGGATCAATTTTGGAAACTATCGTTTTTCATTAAAATCTACATTTTTGCAATAGAAGAACTACCCCACACAGCACCCATGCTGAACTGTTAACCCTAAAATTTCCCTTTCAGTGGGATATAATAGATTAATCACTGGTTCTAAATCGCTATAAACATAACCTGAGCCTAAAACGTACTCTTGAGGCTTCAGTCTTCTTCCCCCCTTCCGCTACAATACTACAGATTAAAGTTAATCTGTATTTTCCAATATACGTGGTTTTTGCATTACTAAATAAAAAAAGGTGCTACTTTATATCTGCTGTTTCGAAGGTTTTGGCCCCCCCCCCCCAAAAAAAAAAAAAATCCTGCGTACGTGCCTGCCTTACATCATTTCTCTCTATTCTTTCTTGAGAGGACTCCTTTTTTCTGACAAAAAAAAGAAAAAAGAAAAAAAAAAAGGAAACCTAGATAGCTTTTGTAAGGACTTGCCATTATAAAACCCTTGTCTCAACCCCCGTGTGAAGTTGTGAGTGGGATGACGGAAAGAAATGATGTCATATAGTCATCTTCTGAATGTCAAGCTAACCTTAATGCTGTAAAGAAAAAAAAATGAAAAAAAAAATCCAATAAAAGAGTCAAATGAGGGTAGATTAGATTTGGCCAGGTTATTATAAGATATACCCGAACTGCTTTGGGTATTAAAAATAATATTGAAAGAAAAAATACAATCATTTTTTTCTTTAACTTCCAATGGGTGATATTTTTTTTTTTATAATTATGTATATGACAAAGTGTTTAGACTGAAAGACAAAACCGTGAGTCAAGCAGGCTATCATGCAAGTAGTATTATCTAAAATAAACAGTCTCATTACACAGATAATGAGATAGTCGGTTGACATAGAAGATAAAATGCTTCAAAATGCAGTCAATATTGATTAGAAGATTGATAAAACCACACTCTTATTCGTTGCGCTATGAAGGGATTTATGCAATATTTCAATAAACTTGCCAATTGAGATAATACAGGGAAAGTAAAACATTGTTGTGAAAAAAAATTATATTACCCTGTAATATTTCAATAAACTTGCCAATCGAGATAATGTAGGGAAAGTGAACTATTTATGTGAAAAAAAAATCCCATTACCTGAGACTATTCTTTTATAGGTATGAATAAGAGGGAAATAATTCACACTTTAGAGTGCTCAACAAATTATAATCCGAAAGAAACGACCCAGTCATGTAATTCTGTGCACACTACAACTTCTTTCAGGCTACGAGTGTAACCAGGGTTGGAGCCCTAGCTGCAATCTAGTAGTTGTTGCCACAAACTGTTCACCTATCGTGCCAGATATCCAGCCAAAATCGTGTCATTTCGCTTGCTGACCTGTCATTGCGTGCCCGATTTTCAAGTGTAATTAACTGTGCGGAGGTTATGCAAAACACTCTAAGTGCTTTAGGCTCGACCATCAATACCGAAACTCGACTACTCTAAGCGCTTGCTACGGAGCTGGCGGTCTGATTTGACTCCATTGTGTTTTTCACAAATTCTGTATAAATGTAGTTTAAATACACAGTTATATTTGAATAATGTTGGAAATATTTTCAGAAGGTTGATGGATATTCAATACAGTGCCTCGTACGAACATCGACTCTGACAATGGAAATCCCTAAGGGATTCTGAGTTTCGTTAATATGTTTGACAACTCAGAAAATTATCTCTTTGTACTCACTAGAATGGGGTAATGCACAAAAATAAATCATAAACCCAGATAGTTCATAAAATCTCGATTCATTCTAGACTTTAGATATTTCTAGATTCTAGATTTCTTTTTATCAAGGAATCTATGGGGTCATTTCAGGGTCATAGATCAATCCGGGTTAAACACAAATTCCATTTGAAATATAGGGAAAATCGGAGGATGTCAGGTTAAGGTAAAATGACAAATCATAGGGTATTTTATACCGAAAATTTGTAAATTTTCGTAGATAGGGGGATATTTAAGCAAGGACTACTTCACTGCCCTATTTTAACAAAAACTCACGTTGACCTTAATTTTGCATCATCGTTTATGTTAGAAGAAGATCCTTTTCTGTCAGGTTATTTATCTATATTAAAAAAAAGTAATAAAACGAATAAAAAGTAGTTTTTCCTATCATGAAATCGACAAGTTGGAGCATACAATTCCAACTTTCTACAAAAAGTCAAAAAAAAAAAAAAAAAAAAAACGAAGTTGTTAGGTAGCATGCCAAAATGACAGACTGATTTATAAGGCAAATCGTTGGCATCACCAGAAGTACTATTGATAAACGCTAATATAATTTAGAAGTGCGGGAACGTACTTGAGTATTACTGGAAATTAAAATTAATAAACCATCATATAAACTTCTTAAATCCAGTTTTGTTTTCTTATTGGACGAAGAATCTTAATAAATGATGCGAATATCTGAAGATAGTGGGTCTACAGATTTGTCTACTGAGGGGTAATACAAAAGTTTTACCTTTTTTATATTATATATATATATATATATATATATATATATATATATATATATATATATATATATATATATATATATATATATATATATATATATATATATATATATATATATATATATATATATATATATATATATATATATATATTATATATATTAATATATCTATATATATATACATATAGATATATATATATATATATATATATATATATATATATATATATATATATATATATATATATATATATCTATATATATATATATATATATATATATATATATATATATATATATATATATATATATATATATATATATATATATATATATATATGCATGTAGATATGCATGTACACCTTTATGAATCGGAGTCAAACAAGTATTTTCAATATGTATGATTGAAGAAAGGGAGTAAGCTAGTGCTTCAGCTCCCTTCCCCAACCCACGACAACATTTTGACTAAAAGGAAGACATGTTGCAGTCTGTTTGAGCTAGAACATGGCTAGATTTTCAACACGCATGATCTGGGATAAAGCGGAAACATGGCCCTCAAAACACCATCCTCAACGCCAAGTTTTCAGCAGAAGGTAGGCAAGCTTCCGTTACTCCGATAGAATTAAAAATTACCAGGCACCCAATGCAGGAGAATTTACAGGAGGATTACCTTGAGCCAATGTGCACACCACTTCTTCGACCTTGGTATGGACTCTATCATCTTGAAAAAAAAAACCCAGTGGATTGTATGCACACGCAGAGTCAAATGAAACATAGCAATTATCAGGTTCATGCCCTTCAGATATAAAGTTGGCGTTTAGGTAATGATTTAAAAAGAATCAAATTAAAGACTACTAATGTGAAAAAAACATTATAATTTTTATTTGGCACTTAACGGATATTTCTCATCTGAAATACTAGTCATGGCCTAGTCAATACCAGACCATTTGCTACCAAAATTTAACAGAAGCCCGTAGTCCATCATAAAGCCGTTGAAAAGCCGGCTTAAACTGTTTCTGATATTTGAAAAAACTTAATTTCGACAGAATTTCACATTTCTCATATGAAGAAAAGCGTGAAAACTGCATTTCCAAAATTTTTCAGTTATTTCTCTTCGCCTCATCATGAATTTCTGGAAATGCCCTCGCCAAGGCCTTCTTGTTACAAAACCGTTTGCCTAAAAATTAGGAGTATGCTTTTGAAGCCAGTATTATTTTACTTCTATAGGAGCTAATGTTGTTAGAAATCAAACCATCGAAGTGAGTGTTGAGTGTAACTGAGTATGCTTAGGAATCGGAGCCTAGCGATTGCTATTTTCTCAGACTAACATTAAAAAGTAGAGAGTTCAAGTCTGGGATATGCAATTTAGGAGGAAAATTAGGATCTATAGATTCTAGAAAGGAAACTCAGAACCTAATATCCAAAAATTTTAGGAGTCTCAGCCAGCATTCAAAATTGATCGACTCGCATATCCATACTAAATACTAACCTATAATCCTGAAAAGAAGAAGACAAAGATACCTACCACTAAGATATTCAATCCAGCTTTGAACTGTCTCAGGTGGATCTGTTTCTTTCATGTGCTTAAGTGCTTCATCTAATAAAACATCACCAGTTTGTGCATCATTCCTTATCACAATCCGCCGTGACAGAAGGCTCTTCCTTCTGCCGGGTCCACATTTTTCTAGTTCAATCCGGCCTCTCAGAGATAATTCGATAAGAATACACCCTCGAAGACCACTTGATATTGAATCATTCCAGAAGCTCGTATATCCCTATAAAAGTATTAAATAAGTTCAAGCTTAGCCAGAAATTATAATTAGCAGCATGGTTACCCCTACCCCATAGGAGAAAGACAAAAGCTATCATTTCACACAAACTTGATATGCCCCTCCCGCCTAACTATAATAAAACTTTTTTAAACCCTTTGCACAAAGTACAAAAAGAGGAGCATAAAACAAAGAAAAGAAAACTTGCACCAGGAAAAACACAGATGCACCAGGAACTTGCACCAGGAAAAACACAGAAACTTGCACCAGGAAAAACACACAAACGAATCAACAAGGAAGCTAAATACAGCTTTCATAACTGAAAGACAAGAATTAGATATAACCAAGAAGCTTGGTGGACTTCCCTATCGATAGTCATTAAACTTCTACTTTTTTTGTTGATGAGCTAAGAGGTCCAAAAATGCCAAGAGCAGGTTCTAGCATCTCTTTATTGATCTAGCTACGCCACTGGGTCTTATACAGTAGGCAATTCTGGTTCCACATACTTAAAACAACATGGGGAAAACTAGTAGATTAATTTTTTTTTCGTATGTCAACCGATACTTTTGGGAGAATTTTGTTCTCATGAGGGGGAGGGGTTAGAATTCTGAATTGCATGAAACAAAACAGAGATTATAAATTGGAGCAAATACACTTTGGGCAATACACCAAGACTGGCAATCAAACAAGACATGTTATATGGTTTCATCTGTGGACAGGCAAGTACCACACAGAGGATAATTGTGCATCCCTCAACTGAATTGATCACTATTAAGCAAAAGAGCTCCTGATTTCAATCTTAAATATAGAACAGTTCTATCTCTTGAAGAGGAAGGAGGTGACTATTGTAACCTATATTTTTCTGTAAAATTTTGCTTTTTTCCTTCACCCGAATTAGCTAATGAACTTCGAAGCTATACTTTAGAGCAAAGATTATATAAACCTGACAATCTAATTATATGCACAGACAATGGGACATAGAAGAATGTTGTATATTCCAAGTTTTACGTAGTAAAAAACATATATATATCTATAACGAAAAGAGAAATCTTTTCTCTTTTATCTATATTCACAGGTGGGACACAGGGACACAACTACAATGGCGCGTAACTAATATGGCGCGTAACGACTAACGCGCGCGGGGGGCTTGGGGGGGGCACGAAGTGCCACCCCAACACCTAGTTGGTGGGGCGCTTCGCGCCCCCCCAAGCCCCTCCGCGCGCGTAAGTCGTTACGCGCCATTGTAGTTGTGTCCCTGTGTCCCACCTGTGAATAAAGATATATATATATATATATATATATATATATATATATATATATATATATATATATATATATATATATATATATATATATATATATATATATATATATATATATATATATATATATATATTTTTAACTACGCAAAACATGCGAATATACAACATTCTTCGCTGTCCCATTGTCTATGCATATAAATAGATTTTCAGGTTTACCGACTCTAGAACATGCAACATATAATTGTCCATGGGAAAAACAATCCGTATTCAGATCTATACCTCATTTATATTCCCTGTGTCCCGGTCGTCATTTGTGTCCCGGTATGTAATTTCATCAGTTGACAAACATGACGTCAATCGACAAACAACTTCATGACGCATACAGCTATATCCTTATAATGACGTCAGTCGACAAGCATGACGTCACACGACACACACACACACACAGACAACTTATTTTTATATATATAGATAGATATCTTCTTCTATATATATAAAAATAAGTTGTCTGTGTGTCTGTCGAGTGACGTCACTGTCTGCATATGACGTCTGAATTAGTTCATCACATACCAATTCAAAAACGAATGTATTCAAGCCGAAGTGGCTCAGTTATATAACTACCTGTGTTGGCGCAGTGGGTTTGACCTTAGCGTGGTAATACGGGACCCAGAGATCGAACCATGCTGCAGGAATGCACTACAGGGCCGACGTAGGGACCTTAGTAGTCAAGAAGCGTCGTTAATCCGATACAAATACAAATACAGTAGCTCAGAAAAACTAAAAACTAATAAAAAAAACTAAAAAAACTAAAAAACAAAAAACAGAAAAAGAAAACTATAAAAATAAAAATAAAAATAAACTAAAAAAGGTAAATGTATTCAAGCCGAAGTAGCTGAGTTGGTAAAGCGTTATGTTCCAGGTTCTAGGTCTGAGTGGTTTCAGGTTCGAACCTTGGCTTTAGCATTAATACAAAAGAAGAAAAAAAAAACTAAAAAAGAAAATAAACTAAAAAACAGGTAAAAACTACTAAAAAAACTAAAAAAGCTAAAAAACTAAAAAAAAAACAAAAAAAAGGGTAAAAAACTAAAAACCAAAAAAGAAAAAAAACTAAAAAAACTAAAAAAAGAAAAAAACTAAAAAAAACTAAAAAAAGGGTAAAAACAGCAAAAAAACTAAAAAGAAAAAACAACAACTAAAAACTAATAAAAAAAAAATTAAAAACTGAAGAAGAAAAAAAAACTAAAAAAGGAAGAAACTGAAAAATAAAGGAGAAAAAGAAAACTAAAAAAATAAAATAAAAATAAAAAAAAAACTAAAAAAGGTAAAAACTACAAAGAAAAACTAAAAAGAAAAAAACTAAAAAGCTAAAAAATAGGTAAAAACAAAAAAAAAACTAAAAAGAGAAAAAGGAAAAAAACAAAAAATTTATTTCATCATATACCAATTCAAAAACGAATGTATATACAGACCGGGACACAGGGAATATAAATGACGACCGGGACACTCAAAGAGAAATTACAGACTGGGACACCGGGACACAAATGACGACTGGGACGTGTGTGTCGACTGACGTCATGTTTGTCTGTCGACTGACGTCATGTTTGTCGACTATAAATGACGACTGGGACACAGGGACACAACTACAACGTGGACGCCGGGGGGCACAGGGGGATATATAAATGACGATGGGGACACAGGAAATGTTTGATTAGCAATCACCATCAACAAAGCTCAAGGGCAATCATTAGAATAATGAGGTATAGATCTGAATACGGATTGTTTTTCCCATGGACAATTATATTTTGCATGTACAGACAATGGGACAGCCAAGAATCTTGTATATTCGCAAGTTTATATATATATATATATATATATATATTCACAGGTGGGACACAGGAACACAACTACAATGGCGCGTAACTAATATGGCGCGTAACAACTTACGCGCACGGGGGGGCTGGGGTTGGGCACCAAGCGCCGCCACCAACTAGGTGTTGGGTCTGGCGCGAAGCGCCACCCCAACAGCTAGTATATATATATACATATATACAAAACTCCAGGTTACACTTGTCACCCACTAGAAAATTTCTTAGCTGCACACAAAATGCACCCCAGCCTTTCCCCATTTTGTGTAAGTAATCAAGAATCTTTTATCCTAAAATCTAAAATACTTCTGCAATAAGAGGATAGCTATCAATTCGCAGAAACCGTATTACAAGCTGCATCCAAGAATATTCCAAAAAAAAAAAAATAAGATCATAGAGTAAAGTGTTCCCCCATCCTCTCCTTATTGCATATTTATCGAAATGACTAATAAAAGTTAGAAGATCTGTCCATAAAAATGTCTAAGGTTTCATTCCCCCTCCCCCAAAAGCCTCAACAGCCCCATGATAGCTAATGAGTAATTACATACTATTGTAGCCTACATAATCTTATTAAGCCTCAAATAAACCTAATCAGTTAAATCACAGTGTAAAAAATTTCCAAGATTAATCTTTTATTTCGTTTGGACTGAGTTCGTTGATTTTGTAGGGCTCTTTTTATCAAATGGGCATTATTAGGCATAATAGAACACCTATAGATGAGATATTTGTAAAAAAAAGAAGAAAAATGCAATCCAACAGCATCAACTAACTTTTCTATTTAGCTTAGGTCCTTGTCCAAGCATCCAGGGGTAGAGAAAAGCTTCGATGCAGTCTAGCTGGGACCGAATATCAGAACTCAATAAATAGAAAATTTCTGAATGTAATAAAGGAAGAATTTTGTCATTGTAGCGCTTCGTTCAGAAAAGATGATAAACTACACTGTCCCCAAAATGGGTAGAAAAAAAAATGGAAAAGATAAAATAGAAAAAGATGAAAAAGATAAAATAGGCAAACTTGGTGTTAGATATAGGGCTATATCCAGGCATTAAGAAGGAAGGAGGTGGCTGAGATACAGTTCAAGTAAAAGCAACTCTGAAATTCAGTAAATAGAAAAATTTTTAATACAAGATTATATTTTGTTATTATAGTATTTTGCTTAGAAGAGCAGATAAACTAAACAGCTTTCGTAGCCTAGTTAGTTGGGGAGGGTAATCTTATACTAAGATTACCAACTTGCATTTTCGCTATCATTTTGAATTAATCTCAGTCCTCCCCCTCACTAAAGCGTCGTTATAGCCCTAGGTCAAAGCCTAAGAATGTGTTTTACGAGGTTAGGTCAAAGCCTAACTTCATCTCATCCCTCTCTAATCCCATAATGTCGGGATATGGTTCCTAGGCTATATACGTTAGTTTACTGGTTTTGTTGGTTTTCATTATTTTTCCTTATGAACAGTTAGTTTGTTAAGGTAAATATTACAAACAATAATAATAATAATAATAAAAACAGTGAAAAATAAAATCTATAAAATCAGGCGGCTACTATAGCCTATTGCTATATACAAGCATTGGATGGGAGGAGCCGGGATACTGTTAAACTGGAAGCAACCTGACAATCCATTAACGAAAATTTGTCAAAATTTAATGGTATAAGTAGTATTTAGTTCAGAATGGAGGATGAGCTGCACTGTGTTATCAAAGAAATAAAAATAGTGAATATTAGGAAGACATTTTTGTCTTACAAATATTTTTGCCTTTTTGTCTTACAAATATTTTGCACCCTTACCACACGGGTAGGGGGGGGGGGAATAAACCGAATAATAATTATTACTGTGCAGCTTTTGCGACTATACCTCTAAAAACTGGTTCAAATAAAGTGAACTGTGATGCTTCCTATATTTGCAGAATTCTGAAAAAGGGCTATGATGAAAACTGAGCTTGCTTGAGTTTTTTTACAAGTTTAAATTTATATATAAAATCACACAAATTTCTTAACTAGTGAAAGACAAGTGAGAGCCGTTTGTTTTCGTTTTTTTTTTGCATGTTACTTGAGGACGTCTCTACTCCTAATCCTGTTTTGTTGTGTTGGCAAAGCCGTATCCAGGATTTTTTTTGAGGGGTATTTCACACAAGATTTTCTTTTTTTTGTGGGGGGGGGGGAGTCCACAAAAAACCTTAAAAACTTCATTAGAAATTCATTCTTTTTTGTTCTATTTTTGCGAATCAGATTAACATTTCGGGGGGGGGGGGGGTAAAACACCCCCCCCCCCCACTTGGATATGGCCTTGTATTTTGGTATTATGTTTTCAGTATAGCCCTATTTTTTTAAGAATCCTACAAATACAGGGAACTATCATGAGTAAGTTTATTTGAACCAGTCTCTCTTCCGAAGAAGGGAGATATAGGGGACTCTACTCTTATTGAAGATAATTCTTAAGCACATTTTAAGAACTCCTTCTAGTCTGCCTCCTGGCATTGTCAGAAATGCCAAACAGGACATGCGTACTCCAGGATTGGGCGTACAAATGAAGGAAAAATCCTTAAATAATGGAATTTGTTCCAGGATATTCATTTGGCTACTTTTTAAGCTTCTGAAACATCTGTCTTTATTTCTATAAGAAAAACATATATTAAAAAAATTAATACCCTGCAAAAACCTAAATGGCTTAACATTAAGATCTCAGTTACATTTTGCATTCCACCTTCTCCCAGGATTTAAGTATTAAATTGATCCTGGAACTCATTCGTATTATCTGAAGGCAGTGACCCTTATAATCTTTGATGCAACTTTTGTGTCTGAAACATTCAAGATAAGCACTCTGCTTAATTGAACATCCATGCTGAAATTCACTTTTAGCCTTTCCAATTCAACTCAAGTAACTTGTAGCTCAATCAGATATTTATTACTGTTTAGAATGAAAAAATAAATTCTTAAAAACAAACCTCTCTGTCCTTTAGTCCAAGTAATAAAACTTCTTCCATAAGCGTAAGCCGTGTTTCTTTTGCTTCTGCCTCTTCATCACTTCCTCGGCAGTCCTCTGAATCATTGATATCTGAATTCAAAGTTGGTTCAGTTTGACGACCTGCTCGTCTTCTAGGCCCACCTTCAGACATATCTCGCCTGAACCTTGAATACAATCCTGCATTAGAGAGCTATTTTATAGAGGTATAGGTGTATCAAGAATCACCCCATGAGGGATATTAATTGACTTCCCACTAGAGGAAAAACATAAACACAAAGTACATTTTCAGTAATGAAGAGACAATCAATAGGACTCAGTAAAGCCGAATAGGTTATTGGTGAATCATAATAAGCATCAGCATCAGAATCGTAAAATTGATTTTTAAGAGAAATCTATCTTTAAATTTTGTTTTTGATAGAAGCTTTTCTCTGTCTGTTTATCATGAGTTGTTGTTTGGCACATTAATTTTTGGGTTAGTTTTTTTTTAGATTAATAGCCAATAAAGATACGAAAAAGGATAGGGGCCAGGTTCTCTAAGGTTTCACAGCCAGAACACACTGTTAACCTGAAGCCAGGTTTAAATTTTATTATGAGATTTTTGCATTGGAGAAATGGAATAAATAGAGACCAACCAGCAACAATCTAACCCCAGTTCCTTTCTCACTCTTTATAATTAATACACACTATAACAGCTTCTTATGAAACAACCCATTATGAAGTTAGTATTCATCTAACACAGCAGATTGAAAATATGTCTATTATTTAAGCCTAGTGAACAGAGACAGGTCACGTAAAAATATTGCAACAGAACACTGAAGTGCATGACAGGAAAATGAATCCCGTATTGGACAAAAGGGAGCCAGTACAACAATAAAGTTAAGAATAAAACTGAGTGTAGAAACTTGAAAAGTTTGTCTGTATCATAAGAAAATTAGTTGTAGAAAAAAAAACATAAGAAAGTTGAATTTTTTTTTGAAAAATAGCCCAATCTTAGAAACCATCAAATAAAATTCTGATGAAAATCTCCCTAACTTTAAAAAACCATGATAAAACAAAAACAATAAGGATCAAAATTTGACACAAGAGTCAAGAAAAAGTCCTAAAATCATAACTTTCCCTCAAAACGAACATCACAGAAGTGTAATGTAAACTGTTGGATATTAAAAATGTTTCAGATAAATTTCTTTATATTTTTTTCGGTTTGAAATTAAACTGCATACAACGTTTATTCTCTGTCCATTACAAGCACAAAAAGGCTCCCAATTTTCAGTTGGAAAATACTTCATTTCGGTTTTCAATTAAGTGAAACAAATTTTATGAAAAGTAAGCAGCCACATAGAGGCTATGAATAAATATAAATTATTCTGTAGGCCTCCATAAAGGAGACTGCCCCCATCCTCCATGTAGTTAATGGGTAAACTGCAAGCATTTCAATTACAGATTGCCTTTTAAAACATCCAAATAAAATTTTTCATTGCCTTAGCAAATGCACATAAACAAGCTCTTTCCATTCTTGAAGTATTGTGATCAAAACTCCTTTTATGCTTGAAGAGTCATTCTTAAAACATTGTTTGGAAAAAATCAAATTTCAACTTAAAGATTGGAAGGCTGGGGAGGGGACAATCCTCTTCATACATGGAATTTATAAGTTGTTTTAAGTCTTAATGTTGCTTTTCACTTTAATTTGAAAAAAACACTTGTCACAAAATTGTTTATAATATCATGTCCAAACATATCCACAATATAATTTGGGTTATCGCCTCTCAAAACCCTGCTGTTAAATTTATATTTTATATTGTAATACTTGAAAACCAAATATTACCCTAAAAAATTACTCTTCACTCGCCTTTAGTTTGCATAATTATCTGAAACAGTGGTAGTCAATGATCAGAAGAGGGCATTTTTTAACTGGTTTAATGAGATTATGTCCCTTTTCAAAAAATCCAGAAATTGTGTCCCTACACTGCAATGATACCATAAGACAATAAGCTGGGGACAAAAAGTTAGATGGTTTTATACATCAACTTTAGTAAAATTTGAGTTAACATCTTATCTTAGTTTTCAAACAGATTAAGTTCTTTCATTGATTTAATTTCTTTTTGAGTATCTTATTTGACTCCAAGATATTCAAGAGTTCATCTTTTCTTCAAAATTCTTTAAGTATTCTCCCCCCCCCCCTGTCATAGGATTAGTCCAAAAATACTTCTCTGAATGAGAGGAGATTAAATACCACCCTCTTCATGTCTACTTTCATATTCATCTGAAGGCTCACTGAAAGTAAAAACAGTTAGAAACGTTAATATGTTAAAAAAGTTAGTATGGTCAAAAATGTTTCTACTCAATCAGCTCGAAATTTATATCCTTAAGTCTTTGGGCTAAGGAGATCCAAGTGTCAAGTGAAACACAAAAGAAAAGGCAGAACAAGGAGCAAAAACATTTTTACTAAGTGGATTTTAACTTGAATTTGTATATCCCTGGGCTAATGCAATCCTAACATACAAATTTGATTTTGATTTGGGGACAAGCAGTCCCAAACCTAGGGCTGAAAAAAGGTCCATTTCTTTATTGGCTTGAATATCAAAGCCTCAAGTCTTTGGATCGTGGAGAGCATAATGCAAAAAAAAACACGGAAAATTTTAGCCCCACAAACAGAGATCAGAAAAGGGGTCAATTTCTTTTTCATTGGGGCATTAGCCCCTCCTCCTCATGTTGGGGTCAAAAACAGCCTAAACAAACTTTTTTCCGAATGGCTTGAAAATTGCAAAAAAAAAACATTACCTGTGTCAAAGGCATCATATTTTTTTTTTAGACAGGAGGCCTAGGGCTTAAACAGACTGAGATGTAGACCAGAAACTATTTTCTCTAAACAGCTTGAATATTATACCCATAAGCTATAAATGACAAGGGAATCTTAACAAGCAGAAATTAGAAGTAATAATAAAATAAAACTTAAGACCAAATTCCTTTTGGTCACACTCTTCAAATTTTCTAGATATTCAATTAATGCTAGATATTCAATTTTTGGAACTGGAATGCGTTAGTAAATTACGAATTATGTCATCCAGTAAACATCTGAAATTCTAAAAAAAAATTAATACGTTCTCTGAATTTGGTAGTCAACAGATTTGGAAATTTGGTATTCAGCCTTACTTTACAAATTTGAAACTATTATAGTTTTTAAGTGCGGGGTGTTTTCCAGGAGGGAAGTTTCAGGGAGTTTTCCAGGATGGAGGGGAGGGGGATTGGTAGGGGGAATTCTCCATATTAAAATAAATTTTATTTATTTAATGTGTATAAAAATATATTATGTAATTTATATAAATATAGAGTAAAGGACAACTTCATTTGGCTGGGAACTAACTCTATTGTAAACAACACGAGGTTTAAAAAATACAGATGGTCATGTTTCAGTGCATTTTCATGTTTTTCAATATATGGACTCAATTCCCCAATGAAAGGGAATTGTTGGAAGGGGGTGATGTTCCATAAAGGGCGATTTTCACTGAAGAGAGGGCTGAATTTTTCAGGGGGGGGGGGGGAATTATACTTTCAAAAATACAGTAGTTATTAATAAGTGGAGGGGAAAATTTTTGTGGGAAAGAAGATAATTTTCCGCAGGAGAAGCGGACTTTCTGTGGAGGGAGAATTTCTGCAAGGGGGATTTTTAGAGAGGATTTTCCTTGTATTTACTTTCTTTGGAGACTGCAGCAACACAAAATAGGAAAGTTAGTACATACATTTCATTCAATTTGATATCAAGGTTTGGAATGGTGTTAGTCAAAACTATGTTTCAACTGTAATTACTTGAAAGAATCCTCCTGGGAGAATATCCAAAATCAAGTTTGAACAAAGTTCTGAAGCTGCCAGTAACAGAATTCGACATAATTCAAAAGCTGCCAATACTTTAGCAGCACAACTTGTGTTTTGACAGGTTTTCTTTAAGCAAAAAGTATTTTTACACATAAAAATGGCATTTTCAGAGAAAATCTGCCAACAAATTTGAAAACTGCCAAGTAGCATTGCTACCAAACTTTTCCCATGATGGTCCAAAATATTATTTATGAATGAAAACTATATGAGAAAACAAATTTATATCAAAAGTATTACCCAGCTTTCTTTATTTCTGACTCTTATCATTTAAGACTCTGGACTCATATATTGTCTTTCCATTGAATTTAACAGCCTCTGAGAGTTTCAACTTAATACCTGTAACTGTTCTTGAGATATTGCACACCATGTCATTTTAACAATCTGGATACATATAGTGTTTGAACATCCCGATTGATATTTCCTCAGAGTTTCAGCTTAATAATCTTAGCTTTTCCTGAGATATTGCAGCTATTTCAAGACATTTGAACAAAATGAACATCTGCAATTTTGGCCAGTTTTGAGGAGGGACAGGGCGTTGGCTCCCCCCAATATTTTTTAAGACCCCCTCAATATTGCCTGGAAGTTTCAATTTAAGTACTTGATCAATTACCTGAATTAATTTAATTAAATAATTTACACTTCTGAGCAAATTAAGATCCATCTTGATCTGTTAATTACTCTTATACTTTGATGGTGTGAATGATTAAACATCAAATGCATCCCACTGGTACTTCCAGTGAACACCATTCCATTCAAAATCCAATGACTTCTTGAACACTTCATTATGGATTACTGAGACAGTTTTATTTGACAGACTATTCCAGTGGTTTACTATACAGCAGGAGAAAAACTGTTGTATGTGTTGAGCTTCAACAGATGGCTTGAACAGCTTCTTTGAATATCCCCTCTTGTCAGTGCCAATATTTTGGGAAATTGGCAAATAAATTGGGGGAATTTCTTATGAAGTAGGCTTATATGTCATAAGCATATCAGCTCTTTGTTGTCAGTGTGTAGATAATTTAAGATACTTTAAATGTTCATCATGAGGCTTGTCTCTCATCTCAGCAACTGCCTTTGCAGCTCTCCTTAGCACTCCCTCCAGAAGCTGCACATCACTCCCATATCCAGGTGTTGCTATGCACATTCCAAAATCTCTTGTGGCTCTTGAATGTTATTTACAGCTGGATTGACCATAGTATACCTGAAACCTGGGTCGGACTTGCCAAAATGAATAACACTACATTTGTCAATATTAAAACTTGTTTGCCATGTTATTGCCCAGTTTTGAATATAGTCAAGATCTACTTGTAGTGACTCAGGATTGACTGCACCAAGCAATTTTCAGTCATCAACATAAAATGGTGTACTGCACTACCCTGCAGGACACCACTGGCGACTCCACATCTCTCAGAGAAGGTTGATTCTTCTTCATTAGTAAAAAGCCTCAGTCTCTATAAGAAAAGCTGAGATCCAGCCAACAAGGTCTGCCCTGATTTTACATGAGATAAGTTTTTGTTCAAGTGTGGATGTAGAACTTTGTCAAATGTTTTTACATTTGTCAAAGAAGGAGCATGATAAGATTAATAAAAAGGGATGAAAATACTGGTAGAATGTCTACCACCATTTTAATGTCATGCAGTAAGTACATTAATTTTGTCAGCCCTAAAGAAAGGCATTCTTCTCAATTTTCATAGTATATATATATATATATATATATATATATATATATATATATATATATATATATATATATATATATATATATATATATATATATATATATATATATATATATATATATATATATATATAGTGCCAAGAGACCAACAGCTATGTGGCAAGCTTTTATATATTGATTCTAAATGTCACTTGTATTCTATTCAAGGCTGTTGCCCCAGTGAAGCAACAGGTTGATTTAAATTGTCCTCTACTTCTTGTATTTCATGTAACTTTTACCATAGTTGTCTGTGTCTTACAATAGTTCTATGAAGAGATCAACTGGGTTAGGAGAGTTGGTTGTGAGAGTAATTTAAGGAATGTGTAATGGGTTCTTTAGCAGCTCCATCAGGGTCTAAAAGCACATTTAGCCATAATAATGTGGTTCAAAATCACCTTCAGAGGTTTATGACAGATGTATCACTAAGTTGATTATACAATAAATTTGTCCAGCTACTTTGAAGCTGAAAACATCATTCAATCCCTTACATTAAATGAAGCTAAAGCAAAACATGAGCTCAAGTTTCATATTTGTTTTTAGAACTCTTTAGAGAGCAAGTGACATCCCATAAAAGGTCAAACCAATTCATTTTTGAAATTGTGGAGGTAGGAATGCACGTCAACCAAGCAGACAGCAACCCTGAAATAAATCACATTCATTGGCTACTTTTCCAGCAAGAAAATGGAGAAATCCACAGTGAATACACACAACATCGAAGGGTCCCAATGCCTTTTAATTAATGCTTGCATAGTTTGTAGCATCTCTGTAGGTTTTTACTGGGTTTTGCACCACAGTTTGTTAGTATTCAAGATTGTGATGGTATTATTCTTCTAATGTAATTTTTCCTTCTTCACTTTTGTTTTTGACTCATTCTGATTCTTGTATTCTATCCGCACAATTCTTTGTTGTTTGCTTTCATTTTTGACAAGTTCTGATGCTTGCTTTAGCATGTCTGGTAATCCTCAGTTCTGTATTCTTCACTTTTACTTTTGATACCTTCTGATTCTTGCTGCCAGTTAACTTCTAACAGCACTTTTCTTTGCTCTTGCTGTTGTATATCTTCTAGCCATATATTTTTTTGTTCTACATTTTCATTTTTGATTTGCTCTGCTCCTCACTGATGCATGCCTTGTAAACACATACTTTTTTTGTTCTTCACTTTCTTTTTTTTGTCATTGTAATTCTTGCCTGCCATTTATCTTGTAACTGCATAGTCATTTGTTCTTCATTTTTGTTTACCATTGGTTCATGCATTTTTTCAATGCCCTTTGCCTTAGCTGCTTAGATTGGTCTTGTCACTTTTGATAATCTTAGGTTCTCATTTTCACATGTGCATTTATGTTTATCTGGTTATTCTCATTATATTGTCTCTTTTAACAATCCAGTTTGTTCATTTTAAGCATACAATTTTGTCCATTTTAATCCTCATTTTGAGTTTAAATTCAATTATGTTTTTTTCCTCTAGATATCATAAAAATCCTAAAATGACTTTTGAAATTTACATCACTGAATATGAATACATGAATTTACATATTTTAGTAAGACTTTAGTTTCATCATAAGCTGTCTAAACTGGAAACTATGCTGTAAAGCAGCATAGTTTCCATACTAGAGCACTTATAAAGCTAATTCTAGAAGCACATCCATTTCTGGTTGACTGTCCTCCTCCATAGGGAAAACTTAAAATGCATAAAGTGGGCAGGGTTTTGAAGCCGCAAGAAAAGTTGGGGATGTACAATATGAATGAAATTACATTTTAAATACTAATTCCAGTCATCACTGGTAATTTCTGTATATTAGGAAGTCAAAAGATAATTAAAAAACTCATGCAACCATTAATACTAATTTCCAAGATAGTTCACTTTCACTTTTGAGGTTAAATTAGCCAGCTGTGTCTGAGCAATTGCAATAATAGTTGTTATAACATTGGCCTGTGGCAAAATTTGAACTGGTGAATCAGAGCAATCAGTTAAATATTACAAAAGGTATGCGGTGCAATGTCCAATTTTGCTTACAGATAACATTAGGCTACCTATACAACAAAGTGTATTGGGCCATGAGCCCTGAGGGCAGCAGGTGAGGTCTGATTGGCTAAGCCTTGTTTGTTATGGTTGTGATCTTTCATCATTGCAACCCTATTTATTTCTTAAAAGTTCAAAGGAACAAAATTTTAGTTTTTTGTGTTTTTTTTCTTTCTTTTTTTAATTACTGCATATAGCTAGATTCTGATGATTGCATTTTTTTTTTAATGTCACTACTTATTCTTATTGCACAACCCTGACATTTTCATTGGCTTCAGAACCCTGCCCATTTTGTACATTTTTAGTTTGTTGAAGGGGGATTTTAGACAGCTAAAAAATGGACACACTTCTCCAACAATGACAAAGAAACAATATGTGACCATGATAATTTTACTATATGCAGTAATAGGTATTTTTGCCAGCTTGTGATGAGAGTAAAGCTTTATCCATATTTCTAAGCTTTTGTCTGATAAATTCTTCCAAAACTTTTCCAGAATCTAGTTTCCTTGTGTATTCACTTTCAAGTGACATAATTTCTAAACTCTTTAATCTTTCCTGATTATTGATTGATATCAGATAGTTTTTCATTGGTTTTAGCCTGGAAAATAATCTTTCTTCAGAAGCAGGGCTTACTCTAATTAAATAAAAAACTAGTTTTTTAACTGAAAGTAAGAAGCAACATTAAAAACTTAAAACAAACAGAAATTACTCTGTGTATGAAAATGGCTGTTCCCTTCTCAATGCCCCACTCTTTATGCTAAAGTTTGATTCTTTCTCTCAATTCTTCTTTGTAAAACAGTAAAAAACTTTAGTGTAAAGAGTGGGGCATTGAGAAGGAAACAGCCACTTTCACACATGATGTAGTTTCTGTTTGTTTCAAGTTTTAATGTTGCTCCTTACTTTCAGTAAAAAAATGTTTTATTTAGTTTCTAAACGTTTTTGAATTAATGTATGTTTTGATTTTGGCTCTCCACGCATGAATAATTAAAATGAAATTTGCATACTAATTCTTTTTTTTGGCTAAATGGCTTTCTCTTAGTTTTGATCAGACAATTTTGAGAAAAAAGGGGTGGGGGAGGAGGCCTAGTTGCCATCCAATTTTTCAATTACTTAAAAAGGCAACAAAAAACTTTAAATTTTTAACAAACATTTTTATTAGTAAAATCTAGTAATTTTTTTATTATTTTTATTAGTAAAACTTAAGAATTAACTTACATAACAATCTTCTATATTCTTATATTTTATTATGTATATGAGGGGATTTGTCCCCTTGTTAATACCTTGCTGTTAACACTAAAGCTTAAATCTTGTCCCAACTCTTGATGAATAACCCCTGAATCAGAAAGGCTGTAGAATAAATAGTTGAAATTAATAAAAATACTTTAGCATAAAGAGCAAAAATTTAGGAAGAGAAGAACCCCTCATATGCATAATAATCTCTGTTTGGTTTAAGTTTTAATGCTGCTCTTTACTTTCAGTTGAAAAAACCTTTTCATATTAGTTTTTTCATTTTTTCTATAATAATGCTAGAAAATTCTGCACCCCTTCATTGAATTTCTCTTCCCCCATGACATATTCTTCCAAGGACAGATCCTCCCACATAGCCCCCTCCCCTTATCCCCCCAAACCATAAAAATTTCCCTGGAAATATCTGTACACTTCCCAATAACCATTAATGTATGTAAACACTGGTCAAAGTTTGTAACTTGCAGCCCCTCCCCTAGGGACTGTGGGGGAGAAAGTCATCCCCAAAGACATAGTTTTGTGGTTCTTGACTATGCTTAACAAAATGACTATCTCAAAATTTTGATCCATTGACTTTGGGAAAAAATGAGTGTGGGAGGGGGCCTAGGTGCCCTCCAATTTTTTGATCACTTATAAAGGGCACTAGAACTTTTCATTTCCATTAGAATGAGCCCTCTTGTGACATTCTAGGACCACTTGGTTGATATGATGACCCCTGGAAAAAAAAACATGCACCCATGATTGGTCTTCTGGCAAAAAATATAAAGTTCCACATTTTTGTAGATAGGAGCTTGAAACTTTTACAATAGGGTTCTCTGATATGCTGAATGCAATGATGTGATTTTTGTTAAGATTTTATAACTTTATGGAAGTGTTTCCCCCTATTTTCCAAAATAAGGCAAATTTTCTCAAGCTCATAACTTTTGATGGGTAAGTCTCAAATTAACAAAACTTATATATTCAAAGTTAGCATCAAACACAATTCTTTTGATGTAACTATTGTTATAAAAAGTTCATTTTTTAGAGTTTTGGTTACTATTGAGCTGGGTTGCTCCTTACTACAGTTTGTTACCACAAACTGCTTGATTGTTAAGAATTTTTCAAAATTTCAAATAATGATTTTTTCTATTTTGATGGGAGCACAGGGCTCTTTCATATGCAGGGCATGATTGGGCCTGATTGATCTCATTACACTTCATCTGGCTAAGGATATTACAGCTGAAGAGACATTATTTTGCTTCACCCATATAGCCTAGCATGTGATATTGCAAATCCCTTGAGGACATTGACAGCAATTTTCTAAGGGATTGAAGGCTGCAATAGGCCTAATCCTAGGTGACCATCTTGTTTAAAGAACAAGCTGTAACCTGAAAAGAGATTCTATAGCTTGAAGGTCATCATAATAAAAGTCTTGTGGACCTTCTCATACCATTTGAAACCTTCAACTTGAAGCAAATGTTTAGCTTGAATGCCACTAGTGTAACTGTTCTTAGCTGTGTCTGAGTTGTCAGCTATGTGTTGAACGGCAGGTATAAAATACCTTACCTTTACATACCTAACCAGGGCTCAAAATACTTTTCTTGTGCTTCTTTTTGTCTGTACTCAAGATCTATTTCTTGAAATTTCACCTTTATAACACAAATATTGTTAAAGGTAATCAAAAGTCTGTATCCTACAGAGGGAAAAATTGAATGTGGGCACTTCAAAATACATTCCCAGGAGATCATTAAGGCCCTGGGTTCATCTCTGAGAGGTTTGTTCCCAACTCAACTGATTTGTCAGATCAATGGAAGGCTCTATTCTAGAATTTTACCCTTATACCTTTTTCAACCTTGATTTATAAGGTTATCAAGATTTTCTAACGAATATCTTAAATCTAGGGGAATACCTTGATTTGGCTGCAACAATGGTAGTAGCAGTAATTGAACTAGGCTAGCATAAGCATCATATTTGGAAATAACACTGTTTGAGTTAACACCACATCATTTCAATTTTTCCAAACCTGGTTTTAATTACTTGATTATTGTTTTAGACAGTAAAACCTATCTTTGGTAAAAAAAGATATCTTACTTGCTGTTAGAAAATTACTGGTTCAAGAGATCCCAGCAAAAACTTGTTTGGTTTTTTTGTCACTTCTTCAAAGCAACCAGTGTAGCCTGATATTTATTACAGAGAGTGTACCTTATTGGGCCGATGAAGTGTCTTTTGGTGGTACTGAAAACTTCAGAAAGGGCCGCCCTTCTTTTAAAAGTACCATAGAAATATACAAGGTTACTACAGTGGCAAACGAACGCTGCTAGATTTTGTGAATTTTTGTACTTTAGAGGCTGATAGAGGGGGATTTTCGTTAAATCATAGACAGTAAAGGCATGTTTCCACTATTTACATTGAATCAGGATAATTGATTAATAGGTGCATTACGAATCGACCTGGTGAGCGCTTTAGTGGTCAAGCAAACTATTGACCAAGAACTGCCGGTAAAATAGACTCATAAAGTAATTTGTATTTTTCAGAGGTAATTATTAAAAATACACATGCTACAAACTGCGAAACCTAAATGATTGGAGAGCATCTAGGAGTGTCATCTTGGCAAGTGAAAAAAATTGAAGAAACTCCAAACTGTACAGGAGTTACATGCATGACAACTTGGTACTTTCTTTTGTCATCAGAGCAATGGCGCTACCTAAGTAAAGATCGATGTCGACATAATGTATTATTAGTTTGTTTTTTTTAGACCAGATTTATCGACGCAGTTGTTGAAAAACTTCAAAAGAGCTTATTCGATCAGAAATTGAAAGGTCTAGTGCCCTTTTTAATAGTCGAAAGTGATTGGAGGGTAATTAACTTCCTTCCCATGCCCACCATTTCCCCGAACACATCCGATCAAAATTTTGAGATAGCCAAATATTTTTTGAGAAATTTCAACGTAGTTTAAAGGTTCAGAAATTATGTCCTTGAAAATGACAAATCCCCACAACCCTCAGAGCAAGGGTTGTAAGTTTTGCCCTGGGGGCATATAAGATTTACATAGAAAGGATGATCGTATAAATTTCAGAGGGGGCTCTTTGGATTGCTAACCAGAAATTTTAGTGCTCTTTTTGATATTACGAATGATTAAAGGTGGATGATCCCCGCCACACAGACACTCGCCTCCGGAAACGCATAAAGTAAAAATTCTGAGATGGCCATTTGTTGTCGTAAGAGCTTCAAAAAGAGCTCATACGATTGGATATTGGAAGGGCTAGTGCCCTTTTTATATTAAAAAGTGATTGGAGGGCACCTAACCCCCCTTCCACCGTGTTGTAACTTATTTACTGGGTAAATTTATATACAAAGTAAATTTAGAAAGGCTATTGAAAAACTCCAGAATAAGCTCATTTGATTGGAAATCAAATGTTCTGGTGTCCTTTTTAAGATTCAGAGTGATCAGAGGAATGATCCCCCACACCACACCTCGTATTTTCCCGAAATGCATCTGATTGAAATTTAGAGACTGCCACTTGTTGTCGTAGAAACTTTGAAAATAGCTCATTCAATTGGAAATTGAAAAGGCTAGTTCAATTATTTATAGTCATAAGTGATTTGAGGGCAACTAAACCCCCTCCCATACCCACCACTTTCCCAAACAAATCCAATCAAAATTTTGAGATAGCTAGTTTGTTCAACGTAGATGAAAGTCCGGACATCATGTTTTTGAGAATGACAAACCTCCACAGCCCTAAAGGCAAGAGTTGTAAGTTATGCGCTAGAGGCATATTAGGTATATTGAGAAAGGGTGATTGTATAAGCTTTGGAGAGGGCTCACTGGATTTATAATAAGAAGTTCTAGTGCCCTTTTTAAGATTCAGAGTAATAGGAGGGTGGACCCCCCACCTACACATCGTTTTTTCGCGAAATGTATTTGATAGAAATTTTGAGTTGGCCATCTGTTGTCTTAAAAACTTCGAAAAGAGTTCATTCGATTGGGAACTGAAAAGGCTAGTGCACTTTTTAATAGTCAAATGCTATTGCAGGGCAACTAGCCCCCCTCCCATTATCATCACTTCGCCAAACACATTTAATCAAAATTTTGAGTTAGCCATTTCGTTCAACGTAGTTGAAAGGTCCGGGAATTATGTCTTTGGGGATGAAAAACCACCACAGCCCTCAGGGCAAGGGTTTTAAGTTTTGCCCTGGGGGCATTTAAGTTATATATAGAAAGGGTGATCGTATAAACTTAGGAGGGGGCTCATTGGATTGTTAATAAGTTCTGGTATCCCTTTAAAGATCCAGAGTAATCGGAGAGTTGACCCCCTACCACACAAATCTTGTATGTTCCCGACACATATATGATAGAAATTTTGAGATGGTTATTTGTTGTCGTTGAAACTTAAAAAAGAGCTCATTCGATAGGAAACTGAAAGGGCTAGTGCCCCTTTTTTGCAGTCGAAAGCGATTGGAGGAAAACTAGCCTCCTCCCACACCTATAATTTCCCCAAACATATCCAATCAAAATTTTGAGATAGCCTTTTTTCAGCGTAGTTTGTAAAGGTCTAAAAATTAACCCCCCTACTTTCTCAAGGCCAGGACATAATTTGCACTTTACAAAAAATGGCCGTGGATTGTAAGTTTAGTATACATATACTATTGCTACTATTAATAACCCACTGCAGCACCAAGCGACCTGAGGCCAACACAGTTACGCAACCTACTCCTCCAACCTGATCTATTCAAGGCCTCCCTCTTTATACCTTCCCAGGAAGTTTCCATTTCCTTTAAACCTTCATTTATGACATCCTACCACCTCAGACGAGGACGACCTGCTTTCCGGGTAGCCCTAGTTGGTTGGCCAAAAGGACAACCTTCGGCAATGTGTCAACCTTCATCCGCAGAACGTGGCCTAGCCATTTCAACCTTTCTTTCATTATAGCCTTAGAAAGCGAAGAAAGCTAGAGGGCCGTAGAAAGAAATACATTTTTAAACTATCCTGCAAGAGATAAAGATAAACCAAATTCTAAGACACAAGTGAGTAAATTTCTTATCCCCGTTTTCCGGTTAGAAAGCAGTATCGACAGATTTTCACAAAGTTACTTAGCACGCTAACTCACTTAGCATATAGAAAGCGATAAATAACTGAAAAACATAAAGCTAAATATAGACAAAACTGGTGGCACGTCCAAACGTGGACAGTGGGGCATTGAGGTCTAACCTGGACAGACAAAAAAAATCTTTTCGAGGATATAATCACAAACATGCCAGTTTAATACCACGGAGAACTCCAGATTAACAAAACCTGACTACAAAATTTTGCCTCTATTCTTTTTTATCTTATAGGGCAGATGTTCAATTTTAAAGATTCCCATATACATATTTAGAACAGACGTTAGTTTAATATTTTGTTGACAATTTCTTATCCTATGGCTTACAAATCGAAATTTATCTTCTTCCTTTAAACTTCCAGGCTAAATTTTGTCCATGAATGTAATTTGTAATTTGGTTCAATTGTTAAACGGAGTTTACCAATATATAATGGGGGGGAAAATACCTACCAAGCAACACTGCGATTAGAATTTAAGGTTAGCTTTAGAAGAAATAAAATTTTGCAAAGACAGCAAGCAAGGCTTATTTTCAATTTAAAGAAGCATGTCTGACAATGGAGATGCCTTCATGTGTGATGATGAAGAGGACTATGATCTGGTAAGGTTTTGATGTTTTTTCCATGTATCTTGGTCACTTCTGACAATTCCCCACCTCCTTGATGGTTCCAGATTTATCCTTTAGCCTATAGGCTAATATATTTATCTGTTGTATGGATATTGTGTTGATGTCATTTGTCTTTTTTGAAAAGGCTTCAGTAAAATTCTAGTTTAGTGACTTTTTGCTACCTCAAAAGGGGTTAGGCTAAGAAAATGAAACAACTGGGATGGGTCTACAGGCTAAATCCTATGTCCCAGGAAGTTATTCTGATATAACTGCCTCCACTTCTTTTCCCTCTAGAGGGCCCTGACCTTTGATGACCTTTAAAAATATGTGTGTTATAAAAGTGAAACCTTGCAAAATAGACTTCTGCTTGAATGAAGTACAACAAAATTATTTTCAGCTTCACTACTTTGCTAGTTCCCAATTTATTAGGTTTTGAAGATATGCAAATACATATCCCAAATTTTGAAAAAAAAAACATTAATATGGCTCAGAATTCTACTCAAATACCAAAAATTTCATTTCAAGAACTAAAGACAGAAAAAAAGCAACTGGTAACTGAAAATTAAGGTAAAATGTAGTTTTTTTCAAAATTTCAATGGATATAGACCTGTCATGTGGACAAATTTCAGGGCCCTCTAGAGGGAGAAGGAGTGGAGATTGGTAATTCAAAATACCTTTTGGGGATATACTTTAGCCTGTAGACCCATCCCTGAAAGTTTCATTTTATGTTAGATTTTTTTTACAGAACCTAATTTTAGTAGTATAAAAGCAGAAGGAGGGGGGAGGGGGGCAAACTTGGGTCTAGAGGTTACAGTTGCAGGAGAGGTGTTGGAATTAATGTCAAAAGCAGTCTTAAGGTAAGCACTTTGATTCCTTCTTCCCACTGCTGTGCTTGGTTTGAGATTGTCTGGGTCAGACTGCAGTGTGGAAACTCTACAATAGTGGTTAGAGTGGTTTATCGTAGTCCTAATACTCTCTCTTGCCTTGAATCTGAACAGTATCTTGCTAATATCATTTCTGATATTATCAAGGACTATTGCAACCAACATGTGGTGGTTTGTGATGACAACAATCTTCCCAATTATGATTGGGTTGATAGTTCTGGTTTTTCAGCCAAAGAACAGGAATCTTAATTTCTTACTTGTCTGTCTGAACATTTGCTGTTCCAAGCTATTGACCAACCTACACAGTACAGACATGGTCAAACATCTAACATACTAGACCTAGTTATTCTTAATAGTCCAGATTTTTGGATGAAAAATGAATTTTTTGCCCCAATTGGTAAGAGTGATCATGCTCCTCTCCTCACAGTATTGCACTTGGCTACTACTCAACCTCATCCTAAACAACACAAAGTTATTCATTACAAGCATATCTCCAAGAGACTTGCTACTTTAATTAGGATGCCATATTCACTTCAGACATCAAAGAATCTTGGCAGAAATTCAAAGCTGTTTGCTAGTTTTTGAAAAGGCTCACACTAGAATATTTTAGAGGAGACAGGCAAAAACACTACTCTTCATGACTTGTCTAACTAGCAAACTACTGAATAGGAAGAATCAAACCTGGAAACACTAAAAAAAAAGAAAACAGCTGCAAACTATCAGAAGTATCAAAAGGCATGGAATAAGGCCACCAATTCCATCAAACAACTTCTTCATGAAGAAGAGTCATGAAAAAAGGTTAGCTGAAAATATGAAAAATGACCTAAATTGAGGTGTTTCTGAGATATAGGCCAAACCCACCACTTTTAGCCTATAACTAAATGTGATGATTCAGAATTTTTTTGGCAAGTTATTGGGTTGAGGAATCTGGCATAATGCTATATCAAAATGAAAGAAGAGATCTAGATCTACAAGATCTACTATCTAAGTTGTATACAAAATTACACAAGATAAAAAATGACTGAGCAGCTAACAAAAAAGACATGGATCAAGAAAGAGCAAAAATCACATTGATTTGCAGATGAAAACTCCACCCAATAAAAATCTGTTGTTAGATAATAAAGCAAAATTAAAATGAAATGAAGGATTATGTTAGTTTAGTGTGTGTGAGTCTGTGAAGAATAAATAGGAAGGAGAAAATTGAGTTTATGGGAGAACTATTTAATTTAATTGAACATGCAGATTTTTCACCCTAGAATGAAGAAATATGTTATTTTACTGTGTGAAAAGATACAGAGGAAAATGAAAGTAACTTCACACATGAATTTCTTAACCACCTTGGAATGGAATAAAGTTATTTTGGTGTCTGTTAAGTGTAAACAGGAAAGAGGAATTTAATTCATACCAGAAAAAAATTTATGAAGGTTGGTGTCACATTTATATACATTCAAAGAGCAAATATTACATCATGTTTCCCCCAGGGATGGTTGCATTGTGTTTTGTATTTATGACACATGCAAAATTACAGAAGATGAGAAGTAAATGAGATGAGAAGATGAGATTAAAAACAAAATTTGACTTAAAACTAAAGAATAACATAATAATCAGGCTGTTATATAATTTATATGTTCAGAAATCACAACAGAATTAGGAACATGTTATTTTAATATATGTAAGAAATAAACTGGAAGAAGGAATTGAACATGCACCACAATTTCTACTGTAATTACTGCTTGTCACCCTATGATTTGAAATAGAAGAATAAAACAACAATTATACCATTGCTTGATTTAGATATTTCAGAGGGCATAGGCATTAGGACATTCCTGGCTGTTACTATATTATGCAACAAAATAATTAAAGCAGAGACATAGGGAAAAGCTGGACAGAATTTGTTTTGGTACTTATTCCCCCATCATTTTCCCCCCAGGATGGTTGCATTGTGTTTTGTATTTATGACACATGCAAATTTACAGAAGATGAGAAGTGCCTTTGAACAGCTAAAGAAGACACAAAAAATAAGACCTAATTAAAAACAAAATATGACTTAAAACTAAAGAATAACATAATAATTAGGCTGTTATATAATTTATGTGTTCAGAATTTACAACAGAATTAGGAACATGTTATTTTAACATATGTAAGAAATAAACTAGAAGAAGGAATTGAACATGCACCACAATTTCTACTGAAATTGCTGCTTGTCACCCTATGATTTGAAATAGAAAAATAAAACGTCAATTATACCATTGTTTGATTTAGATATTTCAGAGGGCATAGGCATTAGGACATTCCTGGCTGTTACTATATTATGCAACAAAACAATTAAAGCAGAGACATGGGGAAAAGCTGGACAGAATTCGTTTTGGTACTTATTCCCCCATCATTTTTCCCCCAGGGATGGTTGCATTGTGTTTTGTATTTATGAGACATGCAATATTACAGAAAATGAGAAGTGACTTTGAACAGCTAAAGAAGACACAAAAAATAACACTTAATTACAAACAAAATTTGACCTAAAACTAAAGAATAACATAATAATTAGGCTGTTATATAATTAGGCTGTTATATGTTCAGAAATCACAACAGAATTAGGAACATGTTATTTTAACATATGTAAGAAATAAACTGGAAGAAGGAATCGGACATGCACCACAATTTCTAGTGAAATTACTGCTTAACATCCTATGATTTGAAATAGAAGAATAAAATGACAATTATACCATTGCTTGATTTAGATATTTCAGAGGGCATAGGCATTAGGACATTCCTGGCTGTTACTATATTATGCAACAAAACAATTAAAGCAGACACATGGGGAAAAGCTGGACAGAATTTGTTCTGGTACTTATGATGTCATGCAAAATTGCACATGATTTTGAATGAATCCAAACAGGTAAATTGAAAGTCATGGGAAAATGTCTGAGAATGATCCATAAAAATGAAGCACCAAAAGATCTACAACTAGAAGACACATGGCAACAACAATTCCCCCAAAAAAGGATAAAGACAACTCTGGTTGAAAGAGAAGCAACAGTTTGAATCACAATGATTCCCAGGAGAAAACAAACCCTATAAAATGGATGATTCTTTGATGTACTAACAGGAAGGAAGAATTGAACTCATACCAGAAATTCTTACTTCAATTGAAATTGCTGATTTGACAATTCATGACTTAAAACTAACAAATAATACAATGGCTATATTAATGGGTAATTAGAGAATCATATATATATACATATACACACACACACACACATATATATATATATATATATATATATATATATATATATATATATATATATATATATATATATATATATATATATATATATATATATATATATATATATATATATATATGTGTTGGGGTGGCGCTTCGCGCCACCCCAACACCTAGTTGGTGGGGCGCTTCGCCCCCCCCAAGCCCCTTGTGTCCTTGTGTCCCACCTGTGAATAGATATATATATATATATATATATATATATATATATATATATATATATATATATACTAGCTGTTGGGGTGGCGCTTCGCGCCACCCCAACACCTAGTTGGTGGGGCGCTTCGCGCCCCCCCAAGCCCCCCCGCGCGCGTAAGTCGTTACGCGCCATAATAGTTACGCGCCATTGTAGTTGTGTCCCTATGTCCCACCTGTGAATATAGATAGATATATATATATATATATATATATATATATATGGTTTTAACTACGTAAAACTTGCGAATATACAACATTCTTTGCTGTCCCATTGTCTTTGCATATAAATAGATTGTCAGGTTTACCGACTCTTGAACATGCAACATATAATGGTCCATGGGAAAACAATCTGTATTCAGATCTATACCTCATGATTCTAATGATTGCCCTTGAGCTTTGTTGATGGTGATTGCTAATCGACCATTCCCTGTCCCGGTGTCCCGGTCGTCATTTATATCCCCCTGTTTCCCCCGGTGTCCCCGTTGTAGTTGTGTCCCTGTGTCCCGGTCGTCATTTATATTCCCTGTGTCCCGGTCGTCATTTGTATCCCGGTGTCCCGGTCTGTATATACATTCGTTTTTTAGTTTTGTTTTTCTCCTTTATTTTTTTCCTTTTTTTTCTTTTTTAGTTTATTTAGATTTTTAGATTTTTTAGTTTTTTTATTAGTTTTTAGTTTTTTTTTCTTTTTAGTTTTTTTGTAGTTTTTACCTTCTTTTTAGTTTTGTTAGTTTTTTTTTTACTTATGTCCTGGTCGTCATTTATACTCCCTGTGTCCCGGTGCTTTGTTGATTGCTAATCGAACATTCCTTTTGTCCTGGTCGCTTTCTCTTTGAGTGTCGTCATTTATTTTTTTCTTTTTTAGTTCTTTTAGTTTTTACCTTTTTTAGTTTTTTTTAGTTTTTTAGATGAAAATTTTTTTTAGTTTTTTCCTTTTTTTCTTTTTAGTTTTTTATTGGTTTTTACCTTTATTTTAGCTTATTTTTCAGTTTTTTCCTTTTTTTTATTTTTTTTTTATTTTTTATTTTTTTTAGTTTTTTACCTTTTTTTAGTTTTTTTTAGTTTTTTTAGTTTTTTAGCTTTTTTACTTTTTTTATTAGTTTTTAGTTTTTTTTGTAGTTTTTGCCTTTTTTTAAGTTTTGTTTTTCTCCTTTATTTTTTTCCTTTTTTTTTCTTTTTTAGTTTATTTAGATTTTTAGATTTTTTAGTTTTTTTTTTAGTTTTTAGTTTTTTTTTCTTTTTAGTTTTTTTGTAGTTTTTACCTTCTTTTTAGTTTTGTTAGTTTTTTTTTTTACTTATGTCCTGGTCGTCATTTATACTCCCTGTGTCCCGGTGCTTTGTTGATTGCTAATCGAACATTCCTTTTGTCCTGGTCGCTTTCTCTTTGAGTGTCGTCATTTATTTTTTTCTTTTTTAGTTCTTTTAGTTTTTACCTTTTTTAGTTTTTTAGATGAAAATTTTTTTTAGTTTTTTCCTTTTTTTCTTTTTAGTTTTTTATTGGTTTTTACCTTTATTTTAGCTTATTTTTCAGTTTTTTCCTTTTTTTATTTTTTTTTTTATTTTTTATTTTTTTTTTAGTTTTTTACCTTTTCTTATTTTTTTTTAGTTTTTTTAGTTTTTTAGCTTTTTTACTTTTTTTTATTAGTTTTTAGTTTTTTTTGTAGTTTTTGCCTTTTATTAGTTTTTTCAGTTTTTTTTTTTAGTTTTTTATTGGTTTTTACCTTTATTTTAGCTTATTTTTCAGTTTTTTCCTTTTTTTTAGTTTTTTTAGTTTTTAGTTTTTTTAGTTTTTTAGTTTTTTACCTTTTTTTAGTTTTTTTAGTTTTTTAGCTTTTTTATTTTTTTTATTAGTTTTTAGTTTTTTTGTAGTTTTTGCCTTTTTTTAGTTTTTTTAGTTTTTTAGCTTTTTTATTAGTTTTTAGTTTTTTTGTAGTTTTTGCCTTTTTTTAGTTTTTTTAGTTTTTTAGCTTTTTTATTTTTTTTATTAGTTTTTAGTTTTTTTTGTAGTTTTTGCCTTTTTTTAGTTTTTTCAGTTTTGACGTCACCTGATCCAGTTTTTTCAGGTGACGTCACCTGATCCATCCATCCACAGACAGACAACTTATTTTTATATATATAGATATATATATATATATATATATATATATATATATATATATATATATATATATATATATATATACTAGCTGTTGGGGTGGCGCTTCGCGCCACCCCAACACCTAGTTGGTGGGGGCGCTTCGCGCCCCCCCAAGCCCCCCCGCGCGCGTAAGTCGTTACGCGCCATAATAGTTACGCGCCATTGTAGTTGTGTCCCTATGTCCCACCTGTGAATATAGATATATATATATATATGGTTTTAACTACGTAAAACTTGCGAATATACAACATTCTTTGCTGTCCCATTGTCTTTGCATATAAATAGATTGTCAGGTTATCCCCCTGTTTCCCCCGGTGTCCCCGTTGTAGTTGTGTCCCTGTGTCCCGGTCGTCATTTATATTCCCTGTGTCCCGGGTCCCGGTCATCATTTGTATCCCGGTGTCCCGGTCTGTATATACATTCGTTTTTTAGTTTTGTTTTTCTCCTTTATTTTTTTCCTTTTTTTTTCTTTTTTAGCTTATTTAGATTTTTAGATTTTTTAGTTTTTTTTATTAGTTTTTAGTTTTTATTTCTTTTTAGTTTTTTTGTCCCGGTCGTCATTTATATCCCCCTGTTTCCCCCGGTGTCCTCGTTGTAGTTGTGTCCCTGTGTCCCGGTCGTTATTTATATTCCCTGTGTCCCGGTCGTCATTTGTATCCCGGTGTACCGGTCTGTATATACATTCGTTTTTTAGTTTTGTTTTTCTCCTTTATTTTTTTCCTTTTTTTTTCTTTTTTAGTTTATTTAGATTTTTAGATTTTTTAGTTTTTTTATTAGTTTTTAGTTTTTTTTTCTTTTTAGTTTTTTTGTAGTTTTTACCTTCTTTTTAGTTTTGTTAATTTTTTTTTTTACTTGTGTCTTGGTCGTCATTTATACTCCCTGTGTCCCGGTGCTTTGTTGATTGCTAATCGAACATTCCTTTTGTCCTGGTCGCTTTCTCTTTGAGTGTCGTCATTTATTTTTTTCTTTTTTAGTTCTTTTAGTTTTTACCTTTTTTAGTTTTTTTTTTAGTTTTTAGTTTTTTTAGTTTTTTACCTTTTTTTAGTTTTTTTAGTTTTTTAGCTTTTTTATTTTTTTTATTAGTTTTTAGTTTTTTTGTAGTTTTTGCCTTTTTTTTAGTTTTTTTAGTTTTTTAGCTTTTTTATTAGTTTTTAGTTTTTTTTGTAGTTTTTGCCTTTTTTTAGTTTTTTTAGTTTTTTAGCTTTTTTATTTTTTTTATTAGTTTTTAGTTTTTTTTGTAGTTTTTGCCTTTTTTTAGTTTTTTCAGTTTTGACGTCACCTGATCCAGTTTTTTCAGGTGACGTCACCTGATCCACGATCCACAGATCCACAGACAACTTATTTTTATATATATAGATAGTTTTTTTTTTTTTACTTATGTCCTGGTCGTCATTTATACTCCCTGTGTCCCGGTGCTTTGTTGATTGCTAATCGAACATTCCTTTTGTCCTGGTCGCTTTCTCTTTGAGTGTCGTCATTTATTAGTTTTTTCCTTTTTTTTTAGTTTTTTATTGGTTTTTACCTTTATTTTAGCTTATTTTTCAGTTTTTTCCTTTTTTTTAGTTTTTTTTTATTTTTTATTTTTTTTAGTTTTTTACCTTTTTTTAGTTTTTTTAGTTTTTTTAGTTTTTTAGCTTTTTTACTTTTTTTATTAGTTTTTAGTTTTTTTTTGTAGTTTTTGCCTTTTTTTAGTTTTTTCAGTTTTTTTTTTAGTTTTTTATTGGTTTTTACCTTTATAGTTTTTTTAGTTTTTTAGCTTTTTTATTTTTTTTATTAGTTTTTAGTTTTTTTTGTAGTTTTTGCCTTTTTTTAGTTTTTTCAGTTTTGACGTCACCTAATCCAGTTTTTTCAGGTGACGTCACCTGACACATCCATCCATCCATCCACAGACAGACAGACAACTTATTTTTATATATATAGATATATATATATATATATATATATATATATATATATATATATATATATATATATATCTATATATATAAAAATAAGTTGTCTGTGTGTGGATCTGTGGATGGATCAGGTGACGTCACCTGAAAAAACTGGATCAGGTGACGTCAAAACTGAAAAAACTAAAAAAAGGCAAAAACTACAAAAAAAACTAAAAACTAATAAAAAAAATAAAAAAGCTAAAAAACTAAAAAAACTAAAAAAAGGCAAAAACTACAAAAAAAACTAAAAACTAATAAAAAAGCTAAAAAACTAAAAAAACTAAAAAAAGGCAAAAACTACAAAAAAAACTAAAAACTAATAAAAAAAATAAAAAAGCTAAAAAACTAAAAAAACTAAAAAAAGGTAAAAAACTAAAAAAACTAAAAACTAAAAAAAACTAAAAAAAAGGAAAAAACTGAAAAATAAGCTAAAATAAAGGTAAAAACCAATAAAAAACTAAAAAAAAAACTGAAAAAACTAAAAAAAGGCAAAAACTACAAAAAAAACTAAAAACTAATAAAAAAGTAAAAAAGCTAAAAAACTAAAAAAACTAAAAAAACTAAAAAAACTAAAAAAAAAAAAAGGAAAAAACTGAAAAATAAGCTGAAATAAAGGTAAAAACCAATAAACAACTAAAAAGAAAAAAAGGAAAAAACTAAAAAAAATTTTCATCTAAAAAACTAAAAAAACTAAAAAAGGTAAAAACTAAAAGAACTAAAAAAGAAAAAAATAAATGACGACACTCAAAGAGAAAGCGACCAGGACAAAAGGAATGTTCGATTAGCAATCAACAAAGCACCGGGACACAGGGAGTATAAATGACGACCAGGACATAAGTAAAAAAAAAAACTAACAAAACTAAAAAGAAGGTAAAAACTACAAAAAAACTAAAAAGAAAAAAACTAAAAAAAGGCAAAAACTACAAAAAAAACTAAAAACTAATAAAAAAGCTAAAAAACTAAAAAAACTAAAAAAAGGTAAAAAACTAAAAAAACTAAAAACTAAAAAAACCTAAAAAAAAGGAAAAAAACTGAAAAATAAGCTAAAATAAAGGTAAAAACCAATAAAAAACTAAAAAAAAAACTGAAAAAACTAAAAAAAGGCAAAAACTACAAAAAAAAACTAAAAACTAATAAAAAAAGTAAAAAAGCTAAAAAACTAAAAAAAATAAAAAAACTAAAAAAAGGTAAAAAACTAAAAAAAAAAAAAAAAAAAAACTAAAAAAAAGGAAAAAACTGAAAAATAAGCTAAAATAAAGGTAAAAACCAATAAAAAACTAAAAAGAAAAAAAAGGAAAAAACTAAAAAAAATTTTCATCTAAAAAACTAAAAAAGGTAAAAACTAAAAGCACTAAAAAAGAAAAAAATAAATGACGACACTCAAAGAGAAAGCGACCAGGACAAAAGGAATGTTCGATTAGCAATCAACAAAGCACCGGGACACAGGGAGTATAAATGACGACCAGGACATAAGTAAAAAAAAAAATTAACAAAACTAAAAAGAAGGTAAAAACTACAAAAAAACTAAAAAGAAAAAAAAACTAAAAACTAATAAAAAAACTAAAAAATCTAAAAATCTAAATAAACTAAAAAAGAAAAAAAAGGAAAAAAATAAAGGAGAAAAACAAAACTAAAAAACGAATGTATATACAGACCGGGACACCGGGATACAAATGACGACCGGGACACAGGGAATATAAATGACGACCGGGACACAGGGACACAACTACAACGGGGACACCGGGGGAAACAGGGGGATATAAATGACGACCGGGACACCGGGACAGGGAATGGTCGATTAGCAATCACCATCAACAAAGCTCAAGGGCAATCATTAGAATCATGAGGTATAGATCTGAATACAGATTGTTTTCCCATGGACCATTATATGTTGCATGTTCAAGAGTCGGTAAACCTGACAATCTATTTATATACCAGGACATAAGTAAAAAAAAAAATTAACAAAACTAAAAAGAAGGTAAAAACTACAAAAAAACTAAAAAGAAAAAAAAAACTAAAAACTAATAAAAAAACTAAAAAATCTGAAAATCTAAATAAACTAAAAAAGAAAAAAAAAGGAAAAAAATAAAGGAGAAAAACAAAACTAAAAAACGAATGTATATACAGACCGGGACACCGGGATACAAATGACGACCGGGACACAGGGAATATAAATGACGACCGGGACACAGGGACACAACTACAACGGGGACACCGGGGGAAACAGGGGGATATAAATGACGACCGGGACACCGGGACAGGGAATGGTCGATTAGCAATCACCATCAACAAAGCTCAAGGGCAATCATTAGAATCATGAGGTATAGATCTGAATACAGATTGTTTTCCCATGGACCATTATATGTTGCATGTTCAAGAGTCGGTAAACCTGACAATCTATTTATATGCAAAGACAATGGGACAGCAAAGAATGTTGTATATTCGCAAGTTTTACGTAGTTAAAACCATATATATATATATATATATATATATATATATATATATATATATATATATATATATATATATATATATATATATATATACATATATACATATATATATATATCTATCTATATTCACAGGTGGGACATAGGGACACAACTACAATGGCGCGTAACTATTATGGCGCGTAACGACTTACGCGCGCGGGGGGGCTTGGGGGGGGGGGGGCGCGAAGCGCCCCCACCAACTAGGTGTTGGGGTGGCGCGAAGCGCCACCCCAACAGCTAGTATATATATATATATATATATATATGTTTTTAACTACGTAAAACATGCAAACATACAACATTCTTTGCTGTCCCATTGTCTGTGCATATAAATAGATTGTCAGGTTTACTGACTCTTGAACATGCAACATATAATTGTCCATGGGAAAAACAATCTGTATTCAGATCTATACCTCATTATTCTAATGATGTGTCCCGGTTGTCATTTATATTCCCAGTATCCCGGTCGTCATTTGTGTCCTGGTGTCCCAGTTTGTAATATCTCTTTGAGTCTCCCGGTCGTCATTTATATTCCCTGTGTCCCGGTTGTCATTTGTGTCCTGGTGTCCCGGTCTGTAATTTCTATTCGAACAATCCCTGTGTCCCAGTCATCATTTATATATCCCGCCTGTGCCCCCGGCGTCCCCGTTGTAGTTTTGTCCCTATGTCCCGGTCGTCATTTATATTCCCTGTGTCCTGGTCGTGATTTGTGTCCGGGTGTCCCAGTCTGTAGTTTCTCTTTAAGGTTCCTGGTCGTCATTTATATTCCCTGTGTCCCGGTCATCATTTGTGTCCCGGTGTCCCGGTCTGTAATTTCTATTCGAACAATCCCTGTGTCCTGGTCGTCATTTATATATCCCGCCTGTGCCCCCGGCGTCCCCGTTGTAGTTGTGTCCCTGTGTCCCGGTCGTCATTTATATTCCCTTTGTCCCGGTCGTCATTTGTGTCCCGGTGTCCCGGTATGTAATTTTTTCAGTTGACAAACATGACGTCAGTCGTTGTCATTTATATTCCCAGTGTCCCGGTCGTCATTTGTGTCCCGGTGCTTTGTTGATGGTGATTGCTAATCGAACATTCCTTGTGTCCCGGTCGCTTTCTCTTTGAGTGTCCCGGTCGTCATTTATATTCCCTATGTCTCGGTCGTCATTTGTGTCCTGATGTCCCGGTCTGTAATTTCGTCGGTCGAAAACATGACGTCAGCCAACACAGAAACATGACGTCACCTGATCCACAGACAGACAGACAACTTATTTTTATATATATAGAAGATATATATATATATATATATATATATATATATATATATATATATATATATATATATATATATATATATATATATATCTATATATATATATATATATATATATATATATATATATCTATATCTGTATATATAAAAATAAGTTGTCTGTCTGTGTGTCTTTCTGTGGATCAGGTGACGTCATGTTTCTGTGTTGACTGACGTCATAAAGTTAGTTGTCGTCATTTTTGCTTTGACGGTGACGTCATTAAAGATATTTAAGACATATATGTTCACGTAGAAATCTATTAATGTTTAAGTTTAAAATGAAAGATGAACTTACAATGGCAAAAGCCAATGAAGATGCTCAAAGAGTCTATGCCAAAAAACTTGCTGCTGATAGAGAAAGTCAGAAAAGAAAGCATGCCGAGGAATCAAAAGAACAGCAAGGAAACAGGCTTGAGGCTAAAGAACGCAAAACCACGCAGTTAGATGAAGATCCACCTGGACAGCAAGAGTCAAAACATATCAAAACTGGAAATGATAGCGATGATGATTGGGTTTGGGATTTTGACTTGGATAAGGTCATCAATGCCTACCAGATTTTAGTTAAAAAAACAAAGGTTTGGCGATATGTACTAAAAAATACTAAAAAGAAAAAACACTCAAAGAGAAATTACAGACCAGGACACAAATGACGACCAGGACAGAGGGAATATAAATAACGACTGAGACACTCAAAGAGAAATTACAGACTGGGATACCGGGACACAAATGACGACAGGGACACAGGGAATATATCTATATATATAAAAATAAGTTGTCTGTCTGTGTGTCTGTCTGTGGATCAGGTGACGTCATGTTTCTGTGTTGACTGACGTCATGAAGTTAGTTGTCTTCATTTTTGCTTTGACGGTGACGTCATTAAAGATATTTAAGACATATATGTTCACGTAGAAATCTATTTATGTTTAAGTTTAAAATGACTGATGAACTTACAATGGCAAAAGCCAATGAAGATGCTCAAAGAGTCTATGCCAAAAAACTTGCTGCTGATAGAGAAAGTCAGAAAAGAAAGCGTGCCGAGGAATCAAAAGAACAGCAAGGGAACAGGCTTGAGGCTAAAGAACGCAAAACCGCGCAGTTAGATGAAGATCCACCTGGACAGCAAGAGTCAAAACATATCAAAACTGGAAATGATAGCAATGATGATTGGGTTTGGGATTTTGACTTGGATAAGGTCATCAATGCCTACCAGATTTTAGTTAAAAAAACAAAGGTTCGGCGATATGTACTAAAAAATACTAAAAAGAAAAAACACTCAAAGAGAAATTACAGACCGGGACACAAATGACGACCAGGACAGAGGGAATATAAATAACGACTGAGACACTCAAAGAGAAATTACAGACTGGGATACCGGGACACAAATGACGACCGGGACACAGGGAATATAAATGACGACCAGGACACAGGTATTTAAGAATATCGTTCAAAGACAAATTTTTAATTGTAAGAAGACCGTTGAAAGAGAAATTTCTAATTGTAAAATGACTGAAGAACCTACAATGGCAACGGTACCACCATTGAAGTAGATAACCAGTGGGTTTATGGCCAACCTACCATCTTCAAAGATACCACGATAGGAACACTACACCGTTCACCCCAATCAACATGAATGCTTCTTTCTACGCCTTCTTTTGGTGAATGTACCCGGTCCGACATCCTTTGAGTATTTGAGAACTGTAAACGGTACTATACATGACACTTACCGTAGTGCATGCCAAGCTCTGAATTTATTGGAGAATGACCAACACTGAAATAACTGCATCAATGACACGTGCGAAACGTCAACCCCAAATCAAATTCGTGCACTTGCTCTCCATCAGCTCCTACAGAGTTATGGAAAAAATATAAGTCAAAAATGTCCGAAGATATACTCCATCGAAAACAGTTAGAGACATCAGACATGACTTTTGATTTTACATCAGAAATTTATAACTACACTTTAGTTATTATAGAAGATTTGTGCGTACGTATGGCAAACAAACCTCTTCAGGATTTGGGAATGCCTTCACCTAACCGTATCGCTGCTGTTTCGACATGTGTAGAATTGGATCGTGAACAAAGTTACAGTACGAGTGATCTATTGTCGTATGTACAAAATAACATTTCCAAGTTAACGTCGGAACAAAAAGACATTTATGATACGATAGACTCAATTTCAGGACGTATACAATACCTGCTGATTTCTGTAATTTAGTGACGTCCAAAAATGAATTGATTGAAAAAGTATTTCCGAATATTCTAAGAAATTATAAAAATAATAAATGGCTAAGTGAAAGAGCAATTCTCGCACCCAAAAATATAGACGTCCACGAAATCAACAATATTGTTTTGACCAAGATTCGAGACCAGGCAGTCCTTTGCAAGTCAGTCGACACAGTTTTGGAACCAAATGAAACGGTTAATTATCCATCTGAATTTTTAAATTCCATAGATCTTTCAGGGTTTCCACCACACGTGCTTCAACTAAAAATAGGCGTACCAATAATACTTTTAAGAAATATCAACCAACCAAAGCTTTGCAATGGCACGCGACTTGCCGTAAAAAAAAACAATGGAAAACCTAATAGAGGCCACAATCTTGACAGGGCCTTTTGAGGGTGAGGCTGTTCTTATTCCTTGCATTCCCATGATTCCAACGGATCTGCCTTTTCAATTTAAAAGATTGCAATTCCCAATTCGATTAGCATTTGCAATCACCATTAACAAAGCTCAAGGTCAATCATTAGAAAAATGTGGTATAGATCTTAATACTGATTGTTTTTCCCATGGACAATTGTACGTTGCATGTTTGAGGGTCGGTAAACCTGACAATCTATTTATATGCAGCGACAATTGGACAGCGAAGAATGTTGTATATTCGCAAGTTTTACGCAGTTAATTTGTATTGTATCTATCTATCTATCTATATAAAAACGAGTTGTGTGTATGCATGTTTGTTTGTTTGTAAAAAGAGCGTTTGCATATGACGTCATTATTAGTTCATACGGCTTTGTATATGCAGAGACAATGGGAAAGCCAAGAATGTTGTATATTCGCAATTTTTACGTAGTTTAACTCCTGCAAACAAAATGAATGCTTGCCTGAAAAATTCTAATTTATGGGCACACGTAAAAATATTAAAGTTAACTACAAATATGCGTGTCCGATTGCAAAAACGATGACTCTGGTCAAACATTTTCAGATCAATTGCTGGCAATTGGAAACGGAAAGCTCCCAGTAGTGGGAAAGCCAAAAATGTTGTATATTCGCAATTTTTACGTAGTTTGAAACACATATATAAATCTATCTATATTCACAGGTGGGACACAGGGACATAACTACAATGGCGCGTAACTAATATGGCGCGTAACGACTTACGCGCGCGGGGGGGCTTTGGGGGGGCGCGAAACGTCCCACCAACTAGGTGTAGCGCCACCCCAACAGCTAGTATATATATATATATACTAGCTGTTGGGGTGGCGCTTCGCGCCACCCCAACACCTAGTTGGTGGGGGCGCTTCGCGCCCCCCCCAAGCCCCCCCGCGCGCGTAAGTCGTTACGCGCCATAATAGTACGCGCCATTGTAGTTGTGTCCCTATGTCCCACCTGTGAATATAGATAGATATATATATATGGTTTTAACTACGTAAAACTTGCGAATATACAACATTCTTTGCTGTCCCATTGTCTTTGCATATAAATAGATTGTCAGGTTTACCGACTCTTGAACATGCAACATATAATGGTCCATGGGAAAACAATCTGTATTCAGATCTATACCTCATGATTCTAATGATTGCCCTTGAGCTTTGTTGATGGTGATTGCTAATCGACCATTCCCTGTCCCGGTGTCCCGGTCGTCATTTACATCCCCCTGTTTCCCCCGGTGTCCCCGTTGTAGTTGTGTCCCTGTGTCCCGGTCGTCATTTATATTCCCTGTGTCCCGGTCGTCATTTGTATCCCGGTGTCCCGGTCTGTATATACATTCGTTTTTTAGTTTATTTTTTCTCCTTTATTTTTTTCCTTTTTTTTTCTTTTTTAGCTTATTTAGATTTTTAGATTTTTTAGTTTTTTTATTAGTTTTTAGTTTTTTTTTCTTTTTAGTTTTTTTGTCCCGGTCGTCATTTATATCCCCCTGTTTCCCCCGGTGTCCCCGTTGTAGTTGTGTCCCTGTGTCCCGGTCGTCATTTATATTCCCTGTGTCCCCGGTCGTCATTTGTATCCCGGTGTACCAGTCTGTATATACATTCGTTTTTTAGTTTTGTTTTTCTCCTTTATTTTTTTCCTTTT
>NW_027063047.1:0-51528 GCF_032884065.1 Artemia franciscana
ATCAGTGCTGCTTATACAAAAATGTGGTTCTCTTTTTTGTTCAAGGAGGGGGACTGTAGTTTCCCTGTATAATGCTTTTAATAAATAAATAAATAAATAAATAAGTGTATTTCAAAAGCCTAAGGGCCATATACACACAACAATATAAATAAATAACACACAAGCAAGAAAATTAAACAACAGTACAAATTACAAGCACGCACAGAAACAGAATACAGCGCGAAAATATCTAAACTAACGACAAAATAAGTTAATCATAAAAACGTTTCTTTTTACTAAGGATTAACGGACTTTTCCCCTTTATTAATAATATTTTCACTCTTAACAACCTATTCTAAAAATATTGCCAAGGACCCCCACGCTTAATTGGTCGGCCCATAAATCTTCCGCTTTCCCGATTGAAAGAGAGAGAAAAAAAAGAAGAGAAAAAGAAATTCTTGTGTTTTGTATCATATAACGGGAAAGAGAGAGCACTTCCAATCTTGATGGGAAGAAGTTGACTCTCAACTAGGATTCAACGGAGGAAATTTAGTGTAATTCTATTCCGGGAACGTGGAGAGAAGAAAGGATTTGCTTAGGAAATTCTCCAGATCTAGGCCTCAAATTATTAAGACTCGCTGTCTTTGTGACTTATAATAATAATTCATATTGTGTCTTATAATAATAATTAATAATAAATTATTCCAGAAAAAAAGCCCGTGGGCCATAGGAAAATTACATAATACACAAACAACAAATTAACTACATTAAATTAAAACTATTTAAAGAAAACGCTCCCGATGCACTGCTGCAATCCTGACAAACCTTGCTATCCTTTTGATACTCAGGAAATTTGTATCATTCATTCTATCTACCATCCATATCTCATTCAATTTTTCTTTACCATACATCTCACGCCTCCAATCATTCAATTCGACACATTCACACACCAAATGTATTAAACTTTCATCCTGAGATCCGCACATAGGACAAGCAATAGATACTACCTTCTCCCCTTTTCTCCCTTGATACTTTCTTTTCTCCCCAATCAAAAATCCATTTCCCCTCCAATCCAAATACGCCTTCAAATCCTCTCTACTTAACCCAACCTTCCAAAATACCTCCTCCCCCCAACTCCTCTTTATCTGTTTATAAAATTTTAACGACCCTGAACGATCCAGACTTGCCCACCATATCTGTATTTCTTGATTCTTCAATCTCTCTTGTACCTCCCTTATTACTATTTACTCCATACCCATAATCCCCTTTCCTTCATTCCACCATTCTCCTAATCCAAACTTGTCTAAGATGTCCTTAATCTCCGCCGGCCACCCTGTTTTACTATTCTGTCTCAACGCCTCTAAGTATGCTGCCTTTGCTACCGTAAATCTCTGCATACCCAGTATCCTAACCCAATATCTCACCATGGTCACTAGCCTCATAGATCGCAGCGATACTAGCCCTAAATCCCCCTGGATTACCAAATTACTAAACGAATCCCATAGTCCTAACATCCTCTTATAATATCTCATCATAACCACCTCAAGTTTTGGACCTTTCCGATAGCCCCAGATCTCTGCTCCATAATGCATCGCCGGTACTATCTTACTTGTTCAAATCCTCTTATGTACTCTAATATCTCTCACCCGTCTAAGACTACTCCTCGCTATTTCACCGCTAATATACCTCCCCCTTGCATTCGCTAGATCCAGATGCCCACTGAATTTCCCATTACTAGTAAACTTTACCCCAAGATAAACAAATTCATTATTCACTGGTATAGTTTCACCTTTAAAGAAAAAATTCACATCTTCACTTTCCATGGCTTTACGACCAAATACCATCACCACTGACTTCGATGTGTTCAGGATTAACTTCTTCTCTTCCAAATAAACCTCCGTAATCTCTAATAATTGTTGCAGTTTCTCCTTTGTTTCAGCCAGTAATACGATGTCGTCAGCAAATAGTAGTAAGCACAGTTTAAGCAAATCTATCGATAACATTGGTGCATTATTCTTAGCGAAAAATTCATTGGCATCATTTAAATAGAGGCTAAACAATTTTGGTGACAGCACACATCCCTGCTTTAGTCCCAATAAAGATTGCACCGGAGTTGAGCACTTTCCCGCGACTTTTACTACTAACTTCACGTATTTATACATTTCGCACAGCAACAATACGAAATAGTGAGGCAGTCCTAAAGATAACAGGTTTAACATTAACAGGTTCCTATCGACATTATCATATGCTCCTTTCAGGTCTAAAAACGCTGCATATAACCTCCCCCCTTTTCCTTTCCTATACTTCTCTACCATAATTCTCAAAGTAAAAATATGATCTACTGCACTATGATTTTTTCTAAACCCTACCTGAAAAGGGGATAGCAGTTCCTTTACCTCCAACCACTTCCCTAATCTTGAGTCTATAACCTTGCAGAAAATCTTACTCATCACATTTCCTAAACTAATTATTGTATAATTACTATGATCCTGTCTGTTACCTTTTTTGAAAATTGGTATTCCTACTGACACATTCCACTGGTCAGGCCATTTCCTATTTTCAGTCACAAAACTGAAAACTGCTGCTAAAACTGGTACTAGAACTGTTTTCCCCATTTTCCAACTCTTTGCTGGTATTCCATCCACCCCCGGCGCCGAAGATCCCTTCATTCCTTTTAGGCTTGCACAAACTTCCTCTACCTTAATCGGTTCTAATAGACTATAATCCTCTTGTCTTAAGGGGAAACCATTCTGCTCTCGTAGCTCCTCTACTAAACTCCCTATACCGTCTCCATATTGCTCCCTTTTGCTAGTGTCCTGCTCCAGGTATGTTTTCCACGACTCAGCTGGAGGTATGAGTTTGTCGTTGGCCTTGAATTCCCGCCTTACTTCACTCCAAAACTGTTTTGGGTCTTTTGACAAGTATTCCTCGCTGATCTTTATAGCCCTAATCTCTTCTACTTGTTTTTTTTCTCATTTTTAATAACCTCTTGTAGATTTTTCTCTCTGTTCGGTACTCCGATAAGTGTGTATTCATTTCCTGGTCATTTAGTGCTCCTTTCACTTTCCTGAGAAGTTGAATAAGGTTTACTTTCAGCCTCCGACAATCCTCATCAAAGAATTCGTTTGTATTTCTCACCCTCTCCTTGTTATTTGATATCCCACTGCATTTCTGGTATACTTCCTCTGATATTTCTTGCACGGCTTCTTCTAACTTCCCTTCTCCCAGTATATATATGCATTCCTCCGCCCTTTTCTGCATCTGTTCACTTTCCAACAAATTTTTCAAACGGTTTTCCTTCATACAATCTACCCTAATCTGCTGCTTCATTACCTTCCTACCCTTATCTTCCCTCTTCCCCTTATTCCTCCAACTATATCTCTCACCCTCTATCTCATACATCCATTTCTTCGCCTGTCCTGCCTTCATGACTACCTCTATTGGCTGGTGGTCTGATCCTACAACATCCATAACATAAAAATCCAAACAATTTTCCCATAACCTCCTATCAACCATAATATAATCAATCACGCTAGGCTTCCCCGAACCAAAGCACGTAAAATCTCCCCTTTCATGATCTTTACCCACCCTTCCATTCAAAATTATCAACCGACCCTCACTACAAAAATTTATCAACTTATGGCCCCACCTATTTTTCCTCCTAGTTTCATCTTTGCTTGTCCTACCTTTCGGACATCCGTTTCTTCCATACCATTCAACCATACTCTCCATACCTGATAAGCAAGGGTTGCCAAGATCCACCTGTATGTCTTCAACCTCCGTACTCGTACCCGTGTAGGCGTTGAAATCACCTAGTAATACAAAAAAATGGTCACTAAACATCTCAACATAATTAACATACTCCTCAATTAATATGTCCCATGTATACTCATTCATATAAGAACTATTTTCAGGGGGTATATATACACAGCCTATAACATACCTCTTATCCCACATGGACATTTGTAACCACACAATATTTTCTGACGCACTCAATAGCCTATGGATGCTATCAAATATATCATCCCGGATCAATATCGCTATCCCCCCATAATGTCGACCATTACTCGATTTATTTCTCACTCTTTCAAAAACATTGTACCCTTCAACACTTAATGGGTTTTTCCCATCACTCCATGTCTCTACTAGTCCAACTATATCTTTCTTTTCATTATCAATACACGCTTCCTTCAACAGATTACTTAGTTTTGTCGCTGAAAACCCTTGAATATTCCAATGCACCATGCGTACTACCCTTTCACTAGAATTTTCACTATGGCCCCCCGTTTCCTATTCATCACCAGCAGTTACTATAGACCCTTGACTCGGCTGTTCTCTTGACACGCTTTCACCATCACTTGCCCTCACCTCAAGACCACTGCCATCCATTGGTGCTTCCTGGTTGAGCACTCCCACTAATCGTGACTTTCTGATAGGTTGATTTTGATCGTCACTTGGACTTATTATCCTAGCATGGTCGCGTTTGGCCCGTGGTTCAGGCCTCCCGGGCATCTTCAAAGCAACCGTATTTTTCGGTGTAATAAATGTCGTTGTGGTTCGAATATCCGTGTTTGGATCGTCCAACTCATTTTCATTGGCTGAAAAATATCCTTGCAAGCTACCTGTAGATTCTGCCCTGCTACGCGTTGGAATCTCATGGTCAAGGGACTGACGGCTCTGACCTTGAAGCCTTCCCAAAGCTATCGGGACCATATCTCTAACACTCGGACCACTTACTTCAATTATTTTCTCATTCTCAAAATCATACGTCAAAATCTTGTCCTGTAAAATTAGCCTTACCCCCCTTAATTTAGCAGGCATATTTTTTGACCTAGCCTCCGCTAGCAGTGGTTTTAACTTATCTCGAGCCATACGCTCTCTTTCCGTGTAGTCAGGGGATATATACAACTTATGACGGCTAAATAGCCCAGAGGATCTCAACACCAAATCTCTCAGAGGCTTGCTAATAAATTTAATGACAACCGGGGGCACGCCATTATTTTTAGAGCGAAGGCGGAAAATATCCTTTATGTCTCGCCTCTCTAGATCCAAATTCGGAACAATTTCATTTAAGCATGACAAAATATCTGACGCTAGACTGGGTCCTCGATGTTTAGGGTCAAAATTGTATATAATCAAATTCATGTTCTTCAATTCTTTTTCAAGAAAATCTATCTTGGACTGGGTTTTCCGCAAATCTTTATTAACAGTCGAGCAGCTTAATGCCAGTCCCGCTATCTCCGATTTAATTGCTCTGTTGGTTTCCTCTACCTTGCAAGAAAATTCCGAAAAAATCGTCTTTAGGCCTTCAATTCCCTCAGCCAAAACCTCTATTTTATTTACTGAGGCTCTTAGACTTTGCATCTCCTTTATCAGTTGTTTTATACCTTCATCGCTCATCTTAGGGTATTAAATATTATGCCAAAATCTTACCTTCGATATGCCTTTCTTATTTACCCTCGTACCGGCCTTCGAGCTTTTCTCAAAAATTTTGTCTTTAGTGGCCAACAAAAACCAGATCAATCCAACTATATCCAAAGGCAATCGTTGCGCAATGAACTAACTATCCAAAAAGTTGAAAACTGGCCAAACAATAAAACTAGTTTAGATCTATATAGGTCAAAGACTGGATCAATACTAGTAGTACGCTTTTAATTTTAATCTGACGGCGTTTTTCAGGAGCTAAAGGCTTTTTTCGAAATCATCATAAATTGTTTTTTGGAATAAACTTTTCCTTTTAAGACGAACCAAAAAAATATTTACTATTCCTGAGTCAATGTAAGATGGCAATTTTATTTCACTAGGCAGTTTTATCAAATATATTTTCTAATTTTTGGTTACTATGGGCTGTGGTTTGCTCTATACTAGGTTGCAGCTACCGCTGCAACCATGATAAAAGATTCTTCTCCAAAAACAATAGAGAAATGAATAAATGCTTACGAAGAAACCATAAGTAACGCATTTGTAGAGGTTATATTACCTAGCAGCTAAGGCAAGGATTCAAATCGATTGCAGAGCCACAGATATTTGTCATATAAAAATATAATTCGCTAAAAGAGAAATACATACAGTGCATGCTGTATGGCAGCCATGTATGTAAACTTCGCTTTTTTTTATGTTGGATTTTTTCATATTGCGATGAGGTTCCGACAGAGTTCGAAAGACAAAGTTTATTATTTCAGGGAAACTAAGGACCTTTGGTGGAATAGATGGATGCAGCAGTAGATTTTCCAAAGTGGCGTATAATTCAGACTTTGCTGGTTAACGCGTGGCACTTGGTTCAAAAAGGAATCATAAATGGATTGTTAGAAGTACCCGTGAAAGCTTAAAGTTGGCACACAGTCTTTCAAACATCCCCGCTGCCCTTTCCATTCCTTTCTTTTTAGAAAGACAGGTTTTCCATATTATAAAGTTGGTCCGCAGCCCTACCAATATCCCAGTACCCCTAGCTCTTGCAATTTTTCAGGAAAAAGCTTTGTATGTTACATCTTGTGTGAAATAAGATAGCTCAAAGATATTTATTTGTTTATGATTCGAGAATCAAAGTGCATAAAAGGCCTTTCAATTTTCTCTCTCTTCTTCTATTATCAACATTTAAGAGCAAAAGTAGGCATCTCGCACTTTTTTTTTTTACTGGGATGTTTTGGTATGAAACTGCCTTCTTTGAGGCATCTCTCTCCCTAACTACATACAACACAATGATAGAAACCCTATTGTAGGAGTTCAAGTACCTTTCTAAGTTTAGTAATTTGTTCATTGCATATAGATAGTATTTGTTATTGTGAAATATACGGACATTTTTCGCGGTGGAGTTTCCTGCAGGGAGAAGGGATTGTCTGAGGAATTTCCAGTAGGAAAAAATTTTAGGAATATTTTTTTTTCAGCGAAGATGTATCTTCCATGAGGGGGTACTTTCCGAGAGAGGAAATTTTCCAAGGGGGATTTTTACTTAGGGGTATTTTCTGCTTGGGATAATTTCCAAGGGGGTATTTTCGAGAGGTGTATATTTCAGGGATACATTTTCTGTCGGGGAGGTTGTTTTCCAGGGAGGGGGTGAGGTGAATGCCTATAACCACCGGCTCCCCTTGATTCCAAAAATGTGTATTTGTATATCTACTAAAATGCTCCATTTCTCCGTAGTTTCGTTGGAAAAATAAACAAAATTTACATTTATGTTGACAAAACAGAAAAGTTTGTCTCTTAGATTTTGAATCGTATATTTTAGCCACCACCCCCCTCCTACGTTTCATTTACAATAATGATTGATTTTAGAGGTTCATTCCAATGAATACTTATAGATCTAGTCCTCTTTTAAGTGAATCAATTTCATAGAATTAAAGTTTAAAAAAAATAAATTTCATTAGAGAAGCATTCCTCACTTTTTTGGTCAAATACGACTATGAATTCGAAATCTAAAATTTGACAAATTAATTTGCTTGACATACAGCACATTATTAAAACTTTAAAAATACTTTTTCGTCTATGATAAAGATTTTATAAATATTTAAAATGATTAATAGTATAATTTTAGTCCTTTATGTAAACAATTATATTTTTATGTAAGGCTTGTTTCTGAGCCAAATGATTTAGAAGAAAAAATTTAAATTGACGGGAAGATCATCTATTATCTGAAGATTCTGCGTTGTTCGAAGTCATTTTGCTAACAATTTTTGATGAGCTCCCATAACGGATCTGGCTAACACCGGAACCTCTGAATGGGAGCACGCAAAGAGCTCAAATATTTTATCAGAAGGAACTTAGTTAGAATGATTGGAACAATAATTCAAAAAGATTAGAAGTCATTGCCAGATCGGACGGAGAAGATTATGCTTCTTTGAGTCCAAAATTATGCTTTTTTGGACAGATTTATGCTACAATTCTATATTCTTCCAGGTTTCACGAAAAAGTTGATCAGTTAAGACAATTCGAATTGTGTCTTATCTTAATAAAGGTTCTGAATAGAATATAATCTGATAATAATAGCCTAATAATTTATTTTTAACCCGCTAAGGGAACAAAAGCGGGGTATAAGCAAAGGAGGCAAAGAAAAAGGTAAAATAGCATAGAAAATAAGTAAAAAAGTTTTTTTTATGTCCAGGGGAAGGATCTTGGTTCACAATTAGGTTCACATTTTTTGTCTTTTTGCAAGTCGTCTTTCTTCTCGAAGTGGTTGGCGGCATTTGAAAAACATAGTGTCTGTACATCATCAAAATTTTACTACAGATACATAAAAAAAAAGAAAGAAAAAATGTGGTTCATATTCAATGATCTTCTTCATCTTTGCTTTTGGATTCGACTTCTTTACCAGGGGGTGGGGTGGCTACGTAGAGGTTCTCGGAATTGTGGAGCTTGATCTGATTGTCTGTAGGGACATATTTGTAGCAAACTTTATCTTCGTTCTTAGTCGCGATTTTGTGACCAGCACGGGTTCAATACTTTCTTTCTTCTACCTACTCCACTTTTTTGTCTTGACATCACTGGTCCAAGAAAAAATTCTTTCTGAGTCTGCGTTCGAATGCGGTAGGGAGAGCACCCTCTCAGCAAGTTCTGCCAGATTGGGAAAAACTCTTTCGTCGGTAAAGTTTCGCATTTCGCGTATTTTTTCTCCACATCAAGTCTTTAGTAATTTTGGTCATATCTATCTTTTCGGAGTCACTAAAAGAATATGGCAGCTTGCGCCACTGGGAGTCAATTTCTGTGAGTTTTGGCATGAGACTTGGAAATCGGTTCACTACAACACCTAGTGACTTAGTGATTTCCAAAATTTCATCAAACAATCATATTCACCAATCCAATCCATCCGATCACCACATGTCTTTAAATTCAAATATCTTGCGTGTGCTTTTCTTTGCCATAGACCATAGACCACAGGATCAGAACAAAAAATACCAGATCGATCGTAGTCTGTCGCTGTGCCGAAAATTTTACTTTAGTTTGGTCGAAAAATTCGATAAACCATATTTGGTGTTCGTTTTATTGATGTGACGTTATGAGTTGTTCTACATCGTCTTAGATTATGCTACAATCTTAAGGAGGATTATGATTGGATGCTCTTGGTTCCTAATTATGCTACGTTCCGCATAATTATGCTACATCTGGCAACACTGGTCATTGCTAAAGACCTGCAAGTTAACAAATATAACGAGCCCGAGAAAATTTGCCTTATTTTAGAAAATAGGGGGAAACAACCCCTAAAAGAAGCAAATGTGAAAGCATAAAGTGGGCTCATGGTCTTTCAAACATGGGAGCACAGAAATAGCTCAAAAATTTCAACTGAAGGAATTTTGTTAGAATAGTTGACACAATAATTGAAAAAATATAGAAGTCATTGCTAAAGGCCTGCGAGCCATATAAATATAGAATTCATTTAAGAGACAAAACCCACGCAGGTTTGCTACCTTGGATGATTTTTTTTCGTTTGGATTAGTGATTTTACTATATTTAAGTTCAAAGACAGTGAGGCAAATTCTGACATAATAAGGAAATACCTATATTAATAAGGAAGGAAATGCAAAGACAATGTATTAGAGAGTAGTTGTAGGATCTACAACACTCGGCTCGATTTTATTTTTGTTGCAGGTTCAGAAAATATATTTTTCTATTTTCACATCCTAAGTATAAACATATTTCCAGTCTTCAACTACTATAATAAGCTGATATGGGATAAACTCTGGATGAGATTAAATAGAAAAACAAGTTTTTATGGCACTTGGTATTGACCAAGTGACATATAGGCTAGCAATCGCAAATTCTGTCGGTCTGTCGGTCTGTCTGTCGGTCCCGGTTTTGCTACTTTAGGCACTTCCAGGTAAGCTAGGACGATGAAATTTGGCAGCCGTATCAGGGACAAGACCAGATTTAATTAGAAATAGTCTTTTTTTCCGATTTGACCATCTGGGGGGAGTCGGGGGCCCGTTAATTCGGAAAAAACAGAAAAATTGAAGTATTTTTACCTTACGAACGGTTCATCAGATCTTAATGAAATTTGATGTTTGGAAGGATATCGTGTTTCAGAGCTGTTATTTTAAATCCCGACCTGATCTGGTGACCTTAGGGGGGGGGGGATTTGGGAGGACGAAACCTAAAATCTTGGAAAACACTTAGAGTGGGGGGATCGGGATGAAACTTGGTGGGAAAAATAAGTACAAGTCCTAGATACATGATTGACATAACTGGAACGGATCCGCTCTCTTTGAGGTAGTATGTGGGGGGGGGGGTTAATTCTGAAAAATTAGAAAAAATGAGGCATTTTCAACTTACGAACGGGTGATCGGATCTCAATGAAATTTGATATTTAGAAGTATATCGTGTCTCGGAGCTCTCTTTTTGAATCTCGACCGGATCCTGTCACATTGGGGGGGGGGGGTCGGGAGGGGGAGACAGATCTTGGAAAACACTTAGAGGAGAGGGATCGGGATGAAACTTGGTGGGAAAAATACTCACAAGTCCTAGATAATGATTGACATACCTGGAACGGATACGCTCTCTTTGGGGTAGTTGGGAGGCGGGGGGGGGGGTAATTATGAAAAATTAGAAAAAATGAGTTTTTTTTAACTTACGAACGAGTGATCGGATCTCAATGAAATTTGATATTTAGAAGAATATCGTGTCTCAGAGCTTCTATTTTAAATCCCGACCGGATATGGTGACATTGGGGGGGGGGAGAGTTGGGAGGGGGAAACCTAAAATCTTGGAAAACACTTAGAGTGGAGGGATCGGGATGAAACTTGGTGGGAAAAATAAGCACAAGTCCTAGATACATGATTGACATAACCGGAACGGATCTGCTCTCTTTGGGGTAGTTGGGGGGGGGGGGGCTAATTCCGAAAAATAGAAAAAATGAGGTAATTTTAACTTACAAACGGGTGATCAGATCTTAATGAAATTTGATATTTGCAAGGATATCGTGTCTCAAAGCTCTTATTTTAAATCCCGACAGGATCTGGTGACATTGGGGGGAGTTTGGGGTGGAAGAACCTAAAATCATGGAAAACGCTGAGATTGGGGGGATTGGGATGAAACTTGGTGGGAAAAATAAGCAGAAGTCTTAGGTACGTGATTTAAATAATCGGAACAGATCCGTTCTATTGGGGGGGGGGTTAATCATAAAAAATTAGAAAAAATGACGCATTTTTAACTTACGAAGGAGTGATCAGATCTTCATGAAACTTCATATTTAGAAGGACCTCGTAACTCAGATCTCTTATTTTAAATCTCAACCGGATCCAGCGTCATTGGGGGTGGGGCAGTTGGGGGGAGGGGGGTGGGTAATTTTGAAAATTGAGGTATTTGCAACTTACGATAGGGTGACCAGATCTTAATGAAATTTGATATTTAGAAGGATCTTGTGCTTTAAAGCTCTAATTTTAAATTCTGACCAGATCCTGTGACATTGGGGGGAGTTGGAGCGGGAAACCGGAATTCTTGGGAAACGTGAAAATTGGGGTATTTTTATCTTACGAATAGGTGATCGGATCTTAATGAAATTTGATATTTAGAAGGAATTCATGTCTCAGAGCTGTTATTTCAAATCCCGACCAGATCTTTTAAAATTGGGGGGAGTTGGGGGGGAATCTTGGAAAAACACTTGGAGTGGAGGAATCGGGATGAAGCTTGATGGATAGAATAAGCAAATGTCCTTGATACGGGATTGACGTAACTGGAACGGATCCGCTCTCTTTGGGGGAGTTGGGGCGAGGGGTTCAGTGATTTGGCGACTTTGGTGCTTCTGGACGTGCTAGGACGATGAAAATTGGTAGGCGTGTCAGTTGGCTCTTAGCTCTCCTTGCCTCGTCACAAGTGCCATATGAGCTCTTAGCTCTTGTTTTTCTAACCGAAAGTAAGGTGCGACATAAAACTTAAAACGAATGGAAATTATTCCGTATTTGCAAGAGGCTGTCCCCTCCTCAATGTCCTGCTCTTTACGCTAAAGGGTTTAATTGTTTTAAGAATTAGAGTAGTTAGAAAGAGTCAAATTTTAGCGTAAAGATCGGAGCATTGAGGAGGTGACAGCCACTTTCATATTCGGAATACTTTCTGTTCGTTTTACGTTTTAATGTCGCACTTTTCTTTCAGTTTAAAAAAAATAGTTTTTTTTATTTAATATCAGCCAGAGTATATCCCACCTCTGCTTATTATAGTAGTTGAAGACTAGAAATATGTTGATACTTAGGATGTGAATTAGGCTAAAATAGAAAAAATATATTTTCTATACCTGCAACAAACATAAAATCAAGTCGAGTTTCCTACATCCTACGACTTCTCTCTATTACATTGTCTACCTGACAATCAAGCCTGTTGAATAGCATTTTTCATTAGAATTTGCCTCACTGTATTTTGAACTTAAATATAGTAAAATAACCAAACCAAACAAAAAAAATCACCAAAGGTGGCATAACAAAGAAACATCTTTGATGTTTCTTCTGGCAAAAAATACAAAATTCAACATTTTTGCGGATAGGAGCTTGAAACCTCTGCAGTAGGGTTCTCTGATATGCTGAATCTAATGATGAGATTTTCACTAAGATTCTTAGGGTGTGTTTACCCGTTTTTCAAAAATAATACAAATTTTTTCAGGACCTTAACTTTTGATAGGTATATTTTCTTTTGTTTCTAGCCAAAATTACCTGAGCACACTGCCTACCTACGCTATAGAGAAGCGCAAAAATAACAAATTAGGGAGATTAGGGAACATGAGCCCAAAGTAATAAAATCATCCTTGAAGTACAAGTCGAAAAGTTAGTTTTCTGTATTTCTTTTCCCGCATTGAGTTCGAGCATTGTCGTCAGAGAGATTTAGTATTTTCAAATTCTCCTACCCCTTCCCCTATAAAGGTGAAAAAATACTTAAACATATCTATTTTTCACTGCATGTGAATAAAAAGAGATGAGTGGGGATTTCCGCCTGAAATTGGCCAAAAGAAAGGAGTAACCACTGGAAAAATTGAAATCGACAAAGGGGGTACTTTCCGGGTCCTCCGGGAAACGTGTTCTGATACCCCCACCACTACTACACTGAGGATCAGAACTAAGTGCAAGTGTTTTTTAAAGTTTAATTTGTCTATTATATCCCCCATCCCCCCCACCTCGAATACAACTCCATGCTACAGACCTCATTTTAGATCAGACAAGTTAAATGCTATTTCTTTCTATTTTCTTTTGAAAATAATACCATTTCATTAATCGAATTTTTTTACAGAAATCTAAGTCCATAGTTTAAAATGGACAATCAATGAGTATAGTCCTAACATTTGGAAACGACAAATAATTACCAAATATGAAATCAATAAAAAACGAAGGAACGCCACTGCATTCTCCTGCACTAGGAAATTCCAGTTTGAGGAATAGCTTTAACGCACTATTAGCTTCGATAGGAAGATTTTCGAAAAGAAAACAATTAAATATTTTCGTCTGAGATGTCAGTAATATTATAATAATACTGTTAACATAACTATTAATTTTAAAGTAGTATACTTTCAAACAAGAGTCATTAAATTTATGCAATAATTAAACAACGGTACCTTTGTATTCCCAAACTTTGCGAAAATGTAGCTATATTAAACATAGACATTGAGATTTATTCAATTTACGCCTTAAAACTGCTATTGAATTTGGGAACAGTTTCTTATTTCTGTATTAGAAACTAAGCTAGGGGTTATCCACTCTACGTTATTAGTGTTTACAACTTTCCATCTCTCGTCTCACATCTATGATTTCCAATACTGTATTCAGTTATAGGACTACCACCCTAGTACATTTAAAGCAATAAGAGCTAAGGGTAGGAGAGCTTCGCATTGGATTTCCTGAAAAAAAAATCGATGAGGGGCTCCCTGGTATCCAGTGACGTCGTTTAGAGGATGGTAAGCATTATTTAGCCCACACCCATTGACTCTCTGAATATAGGCCCCTCTTGCCCCTCTCCCAAATAAAAATGCTGAAGCTACGCCCCTATCTCTATGCTTCTTTGTGAAAAAGATAGTCCTATCAACCCTTACTCAAGAAAATCCTATCAATCCTTACTTGATTCAGTTTGGCACCACTGTAGAATTTCGAGCTCTTTCAAGAAAATCTACAATTCGTGTTTTGTAACCGCAAACAAACGGGTTGTTTAATAAGAGTAATAAGCTTTCTCGAATGTACTAAAAAAAACTTTAGCGTTAGGACATTCTGTGTGTTTGTGTGTGTGTTTTTTTTTCCTCTCTCTTTCTCTCCCTCTCTCTTTCTATTTTTGTGATGGTGTGTCTATCCGTCACCCCTTCAGAACTAATTACCCTAGGTATTTATCTAACGGTTCAATGAGAGCTGGGATATTTTGAAATTAAACAGCAAACTTTTGAATCATCTCCCTTCCTAAGTACAAAACAATCAGAAATCCCTATCGTAGAAGTTAAGTGCCTTTTTAAGTTTAGAAAGTTGTCCATTACTTACAAATAGTATTTGTTATATATATATATATATATATATATATATATATATATATATATATATATATATATATATATATATATATATATATATATATATATATATATGCATGGATTTGTATGGATTATATTTTGTTTGGATTTGAGTTAGTTTTGTTTTTATTTCTTGAGCAGTGATTTGTCCTATATATATATATATATATATATATATATATAGACTAATGAATTATTAATTAGCCTGTTAGAATACCATACTTCAGACTCCCCAAATTTATCAATGAAGATGAAACTTTGAGGTGGTAAATCACAGGGATTTTGTTTCATATTTGCACTTAGGCTCCTGCTAATGAAACAAGGGCCAGTCCTGACCACACCAATTCCTTGTACCAAAATATGTTATATATATATATATATATATATATATATATATATATATATATATATATATATATATATATATATATATATAAAGACCAATGAATCATTAGTAAGCCTGTTAGAATGTCATACTTCAGACTCCCCAAATGTATCAACGAAGATAAATCTTTGAGGTGGTAAATCATAGGGATTTTGTTTTATATTTGCACTTAGGCTCCAGGCTTTTTCTTCCTCACAGACCATTTTCTTGGTCTCCCTTCACATGGAGAATTGCCTGTAGATTCTCTTTTCCCTTCACACAGAGCATTGTCTCTTGAGCATTGAGTTACCCTGTTCTCATGGATTTCAATAGCATGCAAGCAACCTTTGAGCTGTTACTCAATGATTTTAAACTTTGGGTTAAATTCTACTATGATCGCATCATGTATTTCTGAAACCATGGTCTTTGTCGGAAACTTGGCAGTACTAGCCGCTGGAGTTGATCCGGTCGATTTCAGTTTTTCGGCTATTTTCTTTTCAATTGTATCTGATAAAGTTTTCTTTGTAGCGAGCAAATCCTGCTCGGTAGCATTAACAAGATTTGGCAATTCCGCTGCACAATCAGCGGCAGTATTTGAACCCTTCAGATACTGTTTATAAACATCCGGATAATCACGTAATTCATCAAATGCAGCATCTACTCCTCTCGTTTTCTTGGCTGAAGCTTCTGTTACATTATCTTTATAACTGACAAGCTGCTCAGAAGTAACTAATTGGCAATCATGTTTTTCTTCCATAGCAGAAAACGTGATACTTTTTGGCCCTTTCGAAGCGGAGAAAGACTCCAGAATCCAAACTGGCCATAATGGGTAGCCTGCAAATCTAGCTAGAAAGAGATTCCCTGGTTTGGCGTTGACCGGAACATTTGGACTCATTTTGAAACTGGGATGAGTAACCACTGAATAAACTACAAAAATATAAGATGAAGAGACCCCCTTTCTCTATCCCCCACCCCCTTAATTGCCGTGAATTAACGTCATTCGTCAATGCTGGTTCCGATCATTGTCAGTTAAAGGGCCAAGAGAATATATCTCTGATTTAAGGTGTTATCTTTTCTGATCTTAGCTTTTTGAGTGAAAATTTTGTCCAAGTCTTGATTGGAAAATTTTCCGTTTACCGTTCATTATTATTGAACATAGCATCATTATTGAACATAGTTCGTAAATATAAAGTGCTGAAATTTAAATTGAACCAATATTCGATTATAATTACTGAAGTGATTGTTTTTGGCCTCAGACAGCTTGGTTCTGCGGTGAGTTGTTGATAGTAGTAATGACTAAAGCCCCCTATAGTTGTAAGAAGAGAAAATAATTGGCATAGTCAGTAGAACGGTCACTGGGTTCTCAGAAATCAATAGTTTCGACTTTTCAGTCAAATTGATAACAGAGTGAGAAACCCCTGATTTCCTTTTCACAATACAATTTTTCACTCTACAATTTGAGACAGTTAAGACTAAGTGAATTTGATCATTGGACCCTATTAAAAAAATTAATTTCCTGATAAGCTAACATGTTTGAAATATTACGTAAAGAGTTGAGCCTATACTTTATAGAAAATGGTTTCGGAATTTTCTCCAGAACATCTCTTAAATAAACACATTTTGTTTTTCATTGAGTTTTTCACATTGAGCAATAAACTATATGTAATTAGTTTATTATGTATAAATTTTGTTTATTTTTATTCATGTCTTTTAGTTTTACTGCTGATGATTAACACTGTGTATGTGTTCGAAATATCCAGTTAAATAATTTTATATCTGTTTCACTGTCAAGTATGAAACCTTAAAAGGTTTCATCCCTATTTTGAACTGTTTTACTTTCGTAACTGGAAAAGAAAATATTTAGGATATGATTCGTTTTCAGTGAAGCTCCAATGACGTATTAGGCTTTAGGGTTTTACAGTAAAGGAAGGGGTTAGTATCCAAAGTCTTGTTTGTAGTGAAATTATATTTGTCTTGAATAGTCTTGGAAAGATCTAATACAGTAAAAGGGAATGTTTGAGTTATAAGGATATTAATTGCTGAAAGCTCATCAGTTCAAAATTTTAGTGTCATTTTAATGTTTGTTTTAAGTACAAAAGAAAAAATATACAATATAATTCGTTTTCAGTAAAACGCCAATGACGCAGTAGATGTCGGACTTTTATAGTGAGAGAAAGAGGCAGTACTCAAACTTTTCCTTGTAGAGATTTTTGTTCGTTTCAAGCTCAATCTGCACATTCAATTTAAGTTCAACACGTTTTAAAATTTATTTATTCATTTATATTAGTATATATTGTTTGTTTGTTTGCACTGACTGTCTAGTTAATTTCTGTTCGTTGTTGGTTTCATTTATACTTCAATACCAAAATATTTTTTTTCGTTTTAAACTTTATTTGTATATTCAATTTAAGTATTAATCGTTTTGAGATTTATTTATTCATTTATACTAGAAGTTATTGTATGTTTTTTTTTATGACTGTTTAATTAATTGCTGCTGGGTTTCATTTGTTCTTTAATATTAATTTCCGGTCTTTTTGAGTTTGATTTTTAACAGGTGTTTTTATCTGATGATTTTAAGTTTCTGGCAAGAAAAACTGAAAGTTTTTTTTTATTTAATTTTTATCATTTTTAATTGCAAAAACTTACAAGTTTTAAAGAATTCCTAATTTCAAAATCATTTTTCTTTTCATCATCAAACTTTCATCTACGTTTCAAAACTAGTATCAAAGTAACAATACCAAAGTAAAAACAAAAACAAGTAAAACAATATCAAAGTAAGCAAGGTATCAAAGTAACAGTAAGCAACTTGCATAACCTACAATCCTTGCACCGTAAACCAATGTTGCTAAGTAACTTACTAAATCCAAGTATCAAAGTAAACAAAGTATCAAAGTAACAATATGCAAGTTCCGTAGATAAAAGCCATTTCCCACAGCCTCTCACAATCAGAATACATCGCTATCCTCCCGTTTGTGCGGCAAATGGAAGGATATTTGGAGGTCGGGTTTGATGCTAGGGGGTGGACGGAGATGGCTGTGCACAATCTACTATCGATAGCCCTGTTTTCAATGATCTTATTGCACAGCTAGCAACGCATCCAGGAGATGAAGAATCAAGTGTGCCCTCTTTTCTGAATAAATAACCCAAAATTAGGAAACTAGATCTTTCTGTTTCTAGTCATTTAAGTCGCCTTTGAAGTGTATATGACCACCTCTTACGAAAAAACCTTTCCCCCATGGGCATAAGCTAAAAATCTTCCTCTGGGCTGGAGGGGAGTATGTTGAACCCGAGTAGTTTGTCATTTGATCTTTGGACTATTTCAAACTTCATGGTATTTCAAAATTTTGATCAAATTCATTTTAATGGTATGGGAGGGGGATATAACCTCGATCACTTTTGATGACTCTTAAAAGCTAACTAGAGCTTCCAATTTCCAATCAAATGAGCCATCTCTAAAATTTATACAACCACTCCTTACTTTATATCTTAGATGCCCCCTCAGAAAAATTTACAACAATGGCCCCAAGACTCTGAGGGGGAGGGTGTCGACCCCAGAGTTTTCGTTGTCTGGTCTTTAAAATATTTTGAACAGAATGGCTATAACAAAGTTTTGATTGGACGCATTTGGGAAAAACGGCTTTGAGGTAGGGATATAGCTGCCATCCCATCACCTTCGACTCTTAATGAGCGCACTTAAATTCGTAAGGTGCGTATGTTAATTCTTAACAAAAACGTTCGTAAAAAAAATCTAGTTGCACTTTTAAGTAACTAAAAAGTGGAAGGCAGCTAGGCCTCTTCCCTTACCCCATTTTTAATCAAAATCATCCAATCAAAACTGAGAATGCCATTTAGCAAGAAAACTTGATATGCAAATTTTGGTTTAATTATTCATGTGCGGTGAGCCAAAATCAAAAACGTTCAGAAATCAAATTAAAAAAAAAAAACAAGTTTTTTTAACTGCAAGTAAGGAGCGACATTAAAACTTAAAACGAACGGAATTATATTAATTCCGTTCGAATACGAACGGATTCGTTTAATTAAAACGAAAGGGGTTGTCCCTCGTATATGAAAGGGGTCGTTAATTCGTAAGGTGCGTATGTTTATTCTTAACAAAAACGTTCGTAAAAAAAAAATCTAGTTGCACTTTTAAGTAACTAAAAAGTGGAAGGCAGCTAGGCCTCTTCCCCTACCCCATTTTTAATCAAAATCATCCAATCAAAACTGAGAATGCCATTTAGCAAGAAAACTTGATATGCAAATTTTGGTTTAATTATTCATGTGCGGTGAGCCAAAATCAAAAACGTTCAGAAATCAAATTAAAAAAATAAGTTTTTTTAACTGCAAGTAAGGAGCGACATTAAAACTTAAAACGAACGGAATTAATCCGTACATGAAAGGGGTTGTCCCCTCCTAAATACCTCGCTCTTTAAACTAAAGTTTAGTATTGTTTTAAAAAGTAGAATTGTGAGAAAGAGTCAAACTTTAGTGTAAAGAGCGAAGCGTTGAGGAGGGGACAACCCTTTGCATATACGGAATAATTTCTGTTCGTTTTAAGTCTTAATGTCTCTCCTTATTTGCAGTTAAAACAATTTTTTTCTTCTAATAATACAAAAGAGACCATGTCTTTCGCTATCTTTTAAATCACCTTAAACATCTAAATAGTGGCCTCTTATTTTTAAAACTTGAACTGGCTTGTTCATTACTAGGTCGCAGCTAATGCTTCAAACATGACAAAGAGCTCATTGCAAATTCTCTCCATAAACTAGTTAACATTGAAATCTGTAAAATTTAATGGATGGCAGAATTTTTAAAAACCTATTCGATGCAATTAATAGCCTTTAACTGATCCATTAAACATCTATGTACGATTGTGTGGTAGCAAGCTAATGTTTCAGTAGCTTACTGATGAGCAGACGATTTACGAAAATTACTAAGGGGGCTAGGAGGGGTTCTTCTAAACCACCAGTTAAGGGTTCTAGAACCTAACTATTACAATAGTACCTGTTTTGTGGTTCAAAGCTTTTTCACTTTAGAAGTGGCACCAGAAGTGTTCTTTTCAGTGCTATATCGAACTTATAAATGGTAAAATTGATAATAAAAAAAGCACTTATATATGAGCAATTGCTTTAAAATGAGCCATTAAACATCACTCTTATCAGTTCTGCTAGACCAATAGCCCCAGCTTTTCTGCTTGAGATGCGGTACCAAGAGTGCCGTCTTAGCAACGTCTTGAGCTTGTTGATGGTGGAATTTATATGAAGAACGTAGATATGAGCAATAACTTTTATATGAGCTACAAAAATTATGCCTACAATGTTCTGGTAGCCTGCTAGCGCCACCCCTTGAGAAATGACACAAAAATTGCCATTTCAGCGCCATATGGCACTCGTAGATTTGATGCTCTGGCCTGTTCAAAAAAAAGAAAAAAAATGAAGAAAAAAAAAAGAAAAAAAAGAAAAATACTTTTTTAAAGAAAAAAAGAAAAAAACAACAAAAAACGAGAGACAGATCAGTGCTGCTTCTACAAAAATGTGGTTTTCCTTTTTGTTCAAGGAGGGGGACTGTAATTTCCCTGTATAAGGCCAAAAAATTATTTACCATTCCTGAGTCAATGTCAGATGGCAATTTGGTTTCACTAGGCAGTTTTTTTCAAATGTTTTTTTTAAGTTTTGGTTACTATGGGCTGAGGTTTGCTCTTTACTAGGTTGCAGCTACCACTGCAACCATGATAAAAGATTCTTCTCCAAAAACAATAGAAAAATGAATAAATGCTTACAAAGAAACCAAAAGTAACGCATTTGTAGGGGTTTTATTACCTAGCAGCGAAGGCAAGGATTCAAATTGATTGCAGAGCCACAAACGTTTGTCATATAAAAGTATAATTCGGTAAAATAGAAACACATTGTGTGTATTCAGCATGGCCACCGTGGATGTAAACTTCTTTTTTTTATCCTGAATTTTTTCATATTGCCATAAGGTTGCGAAAGAATTGGATAGACAAAGTTTGTTATTTCATGGAAACTATAGACCTCTGGTCGAATAGATGGGTGAAGCAGTAGATTTTCCAAAGTGGCGTATAATTCAGACTTTGCTGGTTAACGCGTGGCACCTGGTTCAAAAAGGAATCATAAATGGATTGTTAGAAGCACACTTGAAAGCTTAAAGTGGGCTCACGGTCTTTCAAACTTCCCCGCTGCCCTTTCCAATCCTTTTTTTTTAGAAAGACAGTTTTCCATATTATAAAGTTGGTCCACAGCCCTACCAATATCCCAGTACCCCTAGCTCTTGCAATTTTTCAGCAAAAAGCTCTGTATGTTACATCTTGTGTGAAATAAGATAGCACAAAGATATTTATTTGTTTATGATTCAAGAATCAAAGTGGATAAAAGGCCTTTCAATTTTCTCTCTCTTCTTCTATTATCAACATTTAAGAGCAAAAGTAGACATCTCGTGCTTTTTTTTTTACTGGGATGTTTCGGTATGAAACTGCCTTCTTTGAAACATTTCTCTCCCTAACTACATACAACATAATGATAGAACCCTATTGTAGGAGTTCAAGTACCTTTCTAAGTTTAGTAATTTGTTCATTGAATATAGATAGTGTTTGTCATTGGGAAATATACGGACATTTTTCGCGGTGGAGTTTCCTGCAGGGAGAAGGGGCTGTCTGAGGAATTTCCGGTAGGAAGAAATTTTAGGAATAATTTTTGTTCAGCGAAGATGTATCTTCCATGAGGGTTTTCAAGTGAGGAAATTTTTCAAGGGGGATTTTTTCCAAGGGGTCTTTTCTGCTGGGGATAATTTACAAGGGGGTATTTTCGGGAGGTGTATATTCCAGGGAGTCATTTTCTGTCGGGGAGGTTGTTTTCCAGGGAGGGGGTGGGGTAAATGCCTATAACCAACGGCTCCCCTTGATTCCAGCAATGTGTATTTGTATATCTGCTAAAATTCTCCATTTCTCCGTAGTTTCGTTGGAAAAATAAACAAAATTTACATAAATGTTGACAAAACAGAAAAGTTTGTCTCTTAGATTTTGAATCGTATATTTTAGCCCTCCCCCCCTCCTACGTTTCATTTACAATAATGATTGATTTTCGAAGTTCATTCCAATGAATACTTATAGATCTAGTCCTCTTTTAAGTGAATCCATTTCATAGAATTAAAGTTTGTTTAAAATAAATTTCATTAGAGAAGCATTCCTCACCTTTTTTGGTCAAGTACGACTATGAATTCGAAATCTAAAATTTGACAAATTAATTCGCTTGCCATACGGTACATTATTAAAACTTTTAAAATACCTTTTCGTCTATGATAGAGATTTTATAAATAATTAAAATGATTAATAGTATAATTTTAGTCCTTTATGTAAACAAACTATGTTTCTGAGTCAAATGATTTAGAAGAAAAAATTTAAAATAATGGGAAGATTAGCGAAAATCTGAAGACATCTGTAAAATCTGTAGAGCTTCCATATCGGGTCTGGTTAACGCCGGAATCTTTAAATGGGAGCACGGATATAGCTAAAAAATTTCATCAGAAGGAATTCTGTTCGAATAGTTGAAACAATAATTCAGAAAGTTTAGAAGTCATTGCAAAACTTAAATGACGCTATTTTCAAAAAAAATGACACAATCGACAAAAATGACACATTTTTCAAAAAAAATGACATATTTTTGTCATCCTAGTCTTGATTTTTAAATTGTAATAAAAGAAAAGTAAAATTTCAATTTTCTACCTCCAGAAAAGCTACAAATTAATGGAAGGGAATAGCGTTACTTGCCTAACGGTGGAAGGAGTACACAAACAGTGCAGAATACAGGACAGATGCCATCACCGTATTTAAAATTTAAACCACGCGAAAAAAACAGCCATAGGCGGAAATTTCAAATCAAAATGCACGCTGAATACTTCTTGATTGAGTATTTGATGTAGCTAACTGGTGCGTACTTAATAGTAAAAATTAAACAGCATGCAGTTTACCAGAGCTGTTTGCATAAGCAGCAACTCCCATTTTTAGGAGTACAGGAGGGGTATCCAACCTCGGACAAGATTACAAATTTCCAGAGATGTCTTTCCTTCAGAATAATCTATCTGGCCTAAAAAGGCACCAAAAAATATGACAAAAATACTAGATTGAAGCTGGTTGAATGGCTTACATATTGAGTTAATAAAAAGCTTAGCCAATAAAGCCGATTATGTATAGAGCCGATTACGACGTAATACGAAAAGTCTATTTTCGATTTGCTGTCGGAATTGATTGTCCCTAAAACTTTTATAAATGTAAACTTGCCTCGTTGGCCGCCCAGACACATATTCATAATGTGTAAAGTTAATTTAATCGAATGTTTCTATTTCTTTCATGACGTCACAAAAAGGGCATGATCCCAAGATAATAGGATAAGGTTAAGTTTACTCCTTTTTGAACTGATTTGGAAAAGATTACATATTCAAAACTCTAAATAAAGATTTGACAATTAAATATGATGCCACTTGTAGCAAAAAAATATGACACATTTTGTGACACATTATGGAATCTGAGATGACACAAAAAGCACATTTTCGGAAAAAATATGACCCACTCCTTAAAAAAAATTTGGCAGCCCTGATCAATATACGCTCCAATATTGCTTCTCAATCGAAATCAGTGGGTGCAATCTTCAGGACTGCTGCTAACTACCTGAGTTGCCACTCGACCGTAACAGCTTCAAGATGCCAGTTGAGTGAAAAGGTGGTGTTTATGCGGTACAATTTGTTTTTCTAAAATAGATTTTAAAGAGACAAATACAAAAGATAATACACTTTTTAATGATAATTTTTTTAAAGTTTCACTCATCGCGGCAAAACATGATTGCTCGGTCAAAAAAAAGAAATCTTCAGCAGGATTTTGATCGGTCACCATATCCCCCCGCTCCAAAGAAAAACAGGTAGTGAGACGCTTGCCTAAAATTTCAAATACCCAAGGCAAATTTCAAATTTTGCTTCTTGACCGATTTACCCCTCCTTCAGTAAGTGGATCCAGCAGTTTGAGTTTTTCCGGCTAAAACGACTGAAATTTGCATGAAAATAAAGCTTTACCAATGTTTGGAGACCTGAGGACTAGGCTTGAAAAAATTCCATCTGATTTCATACAAACCTACTGGGTTTGTGGTGACTTAGAGGTCATTTTTTTCTTTTCAAAAGCCACTATTTTATCTTTTTGAAGAATGGGATGGAAAAACAGAAAATGAAATTCGTAACAATAAAAATCATTACTATGATCAAGACTAATTTTTAATGAGAGTCATCGTATTAAAAGAAATAAAATGTTAGAAAAGGCCATCCTGATGGACAGAAACAGGTCAATTGGAATCGGATATCCCGTCTTGAGATTCGCCAATGATTACATCTGCCACACTTTACAGAATATTATTAGGTCATAGCGATCACTCTTTCGAAGTTGCATTGATCTTTACTTTAAGGACCCACTTAACAAGTCCTGGCTCTAACTCCACCTTACCACGGCTATCTTTTAGCTGGCGTTTCAGGTCACATTTGATTTCTAATGTCGACGAAAGAGTTGTTGAGCTAAGATGATTTAGCCTCTCAGTTTCAGCTTCCTTTAGAACATTGAAATGCCGCTTGGCAATGACATTTGACAATCGCAGTGAAAAAAAGTTCTGTATCATTTTCAGGACGTTTGGAAACATGACTCCCCTTGTAGAAGATTTCATTGTAAGATTATGGCACCAATAGACCACTATGTCCAATTCGTTTGCAAGACTTACTCCTTCAGGTAAAGTTAAATTTAATATGGACCGCCATTCCTGCTCCAGCTTCGCCTTATTCCAAATACCAGATTCTTAGTGCTCCAAGAATTTATGAAAACCAGAAACTCCTAGCTTTGAGCTGGAGCTTGGAGTCAGGAACTGGATGAAGTTGTAGATCTTGTCGGAGAAGAGAAAATGATCAAGAATTGGCTTGATAGCTTCAATGTAAAAGTCTCTTGAGGAGCGACGAATTCGGAGACTTTCGGCTACGAAACGGCCATTAACAACTTCCTTCGTTTCCAGCCCAAAAGGGATATCAGGTCTTTAATACCCGATATAGGCGCTGTTATAGGGAAGGTAACTCGCTTCATCGCATGGGTTGATGGTGAAAGAATTAGTTTCTTACTTAAATCCTCCCACGTCTGGGGGTGCATAGGGCAGCGACGGTTGACCTATAGCTTGACCGACCTTGTGCCAAAGACCAAAGTTTTTTCAGAGTGGTTCTGAGACTGGTCGCCTCTTTGTCCAGGGATCGACCAAGTGTGCTGTGCTATCTTCAACTCTTTCGAATACCGGGTGGGTTCCAACACCATAAATCGCTTTTGTACATGGATTTTCAAGAAGTGAACTAAGGGTGTTTGTGCCTGAAACATAGTATTAATATTACATATAAGGCTGACAACTTATGCTAATTCTAACTTTCTTAAATGATCAAAATAAGAAGTATTTTAACTCTTTTGTTTCATAGAAAACTGAAATTTTATTTCTATTTAAAGAAAATTCTGAGCAATGCCCTTCTCCCCCAAAAAGGGCAAAGGCGTGCGATAGTGATGCAACCACCACCGCCTTAAAAAGCGGAGATGCGGACCCTTCTGTGGTCCCCCAGCAAAGTGGGGAGAATGCGGCCACTTCTGCTATACAAGGCCATGATGCAGGCCCTTCAAAAGGTGATCCCAGCATGCAAGACGGAGTTGCAAGCCCTAGCGTAATTAATGTCACTGAAACTCTTTGATATTTTTGGCAAAGCTTAATGTTTTAGGGACAAAAAACTTAATGTTTGTTCGGCATAGGGAAATACCTAGGATGTTAGGAACCTTGTTCTCGACCCCTGGAGGGATGTTTGATGATATTTTCCATCCTAAAAAAAGGTTTCTTTAGTTTAATAAAGGAAAAATACCAGGACCCTCTCGATAGTTTTGAGGAGCTTTGAGGAGCCGCAAGCCTCCAAAGGAATAGACTTTTCATCGAGCTTTAACGGTAAAAAGCTTATTTCATTTGGGTATGGTGATTCCATTTTTCTAGAGATTAACTCTATGTTATTAAAATAAGTTTTTTTTTAGATTATCCTAGAGGTATTTTTCTTGACTGTTCTTTTTGGGGGTACTTTTCGTGCTTTCTGGGGATAACTTGAAATATTGCCCCCAGTTATTTTGTTCGAGAAAACCTTACTATATAAACAGCATTTTAGAAGTGTTTCACTGTTGAAGGAGGGCCATGTCCCTACCTATGAGAAGGGGACTTGAGGACCCTAGTCCTCAGATTAATAATATATAATTTTTCAGCCTAATTTATATTCTTTTTTCATGGTAATAATATATTTCCTTTCAAGATATTATCATAAATGTTTCACTGGAATAACAAATTTATTCTTTTTTTCAGCCCGATAATGATGATCCAGCATGAATCAAGCAACTACTCATCGATTTCTTTGGCGAGGATGAAACACCTGTGGAAGCCTACACCCCCAACAGAAGTTTTTTAAGACTCATAATTTCAATGGGGGGACTTTTTAATAACTGAAGGGTGAAGGAGGCAACTTGCCCCACGTATGTAATTTCCAGCTCTTAAATTCTTAGCTGGTTATGTAATTTCCGGCTCTTAAATTCTTAGCTGGTAGAATACCTTCACCTATAAAAAACGGCCACTTTGGCTCCATTTATGGAATCATTACTGGGTCTTAAAACTTTAATTGGTAGTATGAGGTTCGCATGTAACAACAGTCACTTTAACCCTCCAAAATTTGCAGACTACTAATATCTTCTATTTCAGTTTAATATATTCTTTTTAGGGTGAAATACAAAATTTTTGAAAGGGCTATTAGCCTCTTATTGTTTTTTTTTAGGTTCGTATACCTATACATTATCATCTTCTCAACAGGCCTACAGCCTCTTTGAGGATATTGAACTATTAAGAGTTGGAACAGGCCCCATAGGAAAGTGAAGGTGAGGTGGATCTTATAGCAGGGATGAATCTAAATAGTGTAGCTCCCCCATTTTCGATCAAGAAAAGTTTTGCTGGATCTCGACTTCGACAAAGACTATGAATCGGTTAATCAACTACCACTTAGTTAGGTCGAGAAAGTACCCACTCAAAAAGTGACCGCAATGAGGGGGAGCAGGAGAAAGTGGCGCTGGCTCACTCCCTACGTTACCAAAGTTTTGCCTGGTTGACATTGCCTTGTGCAACGCTTTTGTCTTTAGGGCTGAGTTTGAAAACCGCTTCAACATCCTTACATATGGTAGTTTCAAATGGATCCAGTTGACCCAATCCACTCCTGTGTAAGCAAGATCCAGGCCCTTCTTGAAAATCAGATTCGGGGGTGGGAGGTAGGGATAGCGTAAAAGTACCCATCGCTCAAAAAAAATTCTCGAATGAAATAATACGTGAGGTATACTCACGTTACCTGCAAATGGAAATGAAGACGCTTCACCCAGGCTTGCAAAATTTTGAGGGCTTTTTTTCAGAGAAGGTGGGTTCTATTTTTAATAGGGTGGAAAATTTAATGAGATGGGAAGCGGTTCAGTGGTTTCGTTTATTGAAAGTATGGATTTTAATTCAACTGAGTTTAGAGATTAATTTGTTTGAAGCGGCGGGAAGGAGAAAGGGGCTGTAAAATGTAATGTTGATTTGAAGGATTGTAGAGGTGTACAGCGCTTTTCTTTCGATACGGGTTTAGAGTGATTTAAGTACGCGGTCTTTGTTCCAGGGCATAAAACTACGGCAAATGATACTATTCAAAGACTTTTGGACAATTTGGCCGTTAATGGGAACGGGGAGGGGGCATAGTTTCCTAAAGGAGATTTTAATTGTTTAAAGGGACTATATCCTGTAACACTTAAGGGGATAGATATTTTTGAGGGCTTATAAACCTTTAAAGATTGGTGTTAGAGTTTTACAACAAGATGCAGAATATGAAGAGGGTGAACTTGAAATAAATAGGGGGCAATAAATTCAGTTAGGGCTCCGTCCATTGAATCGGTGAAACACTGATTATGGCTTATTTGTGAGCCTGCCAGTGAACCTGATGTGATTGGAAATGTTTTCCCAATTCTACGTATTACTTGGCTTTCGACTGAGGTTACAAAGAGGGTACTTGCTGCTATTATTCATTGTGTCAGTTTAGATTTCGTACCAAATTAAAATTGAAACACCAGCGTTATGGGTACCAATGGGGGAAAATGTTTCAGTTGACGATGCCATCTTGCGTTTCAAGACTTTCCGAAATTAGCTTTTGGAAAGCGACACGGCAGAATTATGCATCGAAGAAAAGCTCATGGATGTGTGCAATTCATTAAACTCGAATCGTCTTAAAGAACATGAAGCCATTGCAGTCTTATGCCCATGCGCAATTGGACTCGAGTACTACAATGCAATTTTGACTTGGCTTTATTAAACAAGAAACGATATACATAAATCTTATACAAAGGAGACAGGGAGGCAACTCATTTTGTCTCCTTTAACAATAGAAAGAGAGAGAAAAAAAGAAGGAATTACACCTCAATAACTCACACAGAGTACACAAAAAATAGAGAAAGAGAGAGAGAGAGAGAAGAAGCAAAAAAATGCAATTGGTAAAGGTATTTGAGACACTGGGTGGGGAAGATTGCTTAGGCACAGATATGGTTACGCTTATTAAAACAGCCAATAAGTCATTTTCACGGCTAAACAAAGTAAACTATCCAGTGACTCTATTACCAAAGATGAGTTGCCAATTGAAAATAAAGGAATGTGGTGGGTATGTGAGGGGAAATTTTTTGAGGATTATGGGGAAACGTTCGTCCACGACCCATGATTATTTAGGTAATCTAATTTATTCGGAGATGGGAGCAACTTTCATGGATTGGCACATAAACCTTGAAATTTAAATTTTAAGCAACAATACTTTCTACCAGTTTACATGAATAGTTCCAACTATGATTTTAAAATCATATTACAAGCTTTGGCGTGTTTCCAAAAAGGTGAAGTTGCATATGGTGCATGGGTAGATGGGTCTTTTTCATATAGTATAATACCCAAATAATCTGAGAAGTTGCTGCTCTTACAATTCAAATGGAAAACAGTTGAAAATAATAAAAATAAATAATATTTTTTTTTACTTCTATAAGACAATTAATTGTAAAAAAAGTAACGATATTACAAGCGTTGGTGCGTTTTTAAAAAGGTGAAGTTGCAGATGGTGCATGGGTAGATGGGTCTTTTTCATATAGTATAATACCCAAATAATCTGAGAAGTTGCTGCTCTTAAAATTCAAATGGAAAACAGGGGAAAATAATAACAATAAATAATTTTTTTTTTATGTCGTTGAGACAATTAATTGAAGTAAAAAAAGCAACGATTTTAATAGTTACCCCTCCTTATACTGCGCTTTCAAGAGGATGAGATATATCATTTATTAACGAGCAACGGCAAAAACACGTATGATAACTACAGCTCAACCTCGAGGATACGTAAAGAAAAATTACCGCCCGTCGAAGCATTTTATGATTCACTTCACGATCGTCAATGCACCACTGTCGACCATGGATTTACTTTAAAAGTTTGGGTCCAAGGAGGATGTGAAAATGAGAAGGATTATTGTAAAATATACCAGGCAAGTGATGTATTGATGTTTTTGGATATAGTCTGTAAAAACACGGAAAAACTTTACGACGAAATTGGGCTGGATTTGGGATTTTATTTTTCAACTCCTTATCTGGTCTTGGATTTAATTCTTAAAAAAATTAAAGAAGAAATAGGTATGATCACCGACGTAGATCAGCACTTATTTGTAGAGGGGTCAATGAGGGAAGAATTTGTTTTCCAGGGGGATCGTATCCTTGAAACTGATATGACTGGAAAATGCGTCGGTGTAAAGTCGAATATAGTTTTTCTGAACATGAATTCCCTTTGTCTATGACAATGTCTCACTAATATTTGCCGTGTAGGAATTACAAATGGCTGGATAATCCTTGTGATCAAAGTTTCCCCACATTTTCACTATCAAGTGTATTATGGAGACACTGTTTCACTCCTGTTAAAAGTTAAAACAGACAAACTGTTGGACAATTTAATTAATGCTGAGCACGTTGGCTTTCAAATGGACCACACCAACTAGGTCGAGTCCATTTATCCGAAGCTAGTGAAGCGCTAGGCCCTAAATAAGTTGTTTTTTTTCATCCGGGACAGAGATGAAAGAAGCAGGTACAAAGGTGTACTGTGCTTAAAGATCAATGATGATATCAATAAAGTCTACAAACCTTCACACTATGTCAAATAGCATTTTAACATGATTGTTCTTAGAAACTATTTAGAAAATAATTTAATTCCAAGATTGAAGTCTATAGCAATTCACTGTTTAAAATACCAAAAAGTTCACAGTTAGAGTTGCGAAAAATGCCATGTCAGCCATATCGGTGAAAGTCTATGTACGCGAGGATGGGAGAGTAATACCATACGGTCACTACCTTACTTCAGATCGAGACATCTATGTAGAGTACAGACAGCGTCTTGGTCAGGAGAAAGGTAAATAGTTGGCGTACGGAGGGTCTATTCGTTCTAACCCGACAGTTTTCAACAACACTGCTTCAGTTCAGCAGTGTTTTTTAAATTGTTTTTATTTAATTTTTTTTGGCGCAAGGTGGAATTGTTGTATATTTAAAAAGTGCTTAATATTATACTTTTTACCGTAACCGCCCGGCCCTCGCCCGTTGTGTTTTCCGCCCGCACCCAATATTCAGCTTAGAGAAGTCACCACGCTAGTGGATCAGCATGTCAAAGTACCTTATTGAGTGCCTATTTTGTGTTGTTGTTTTTTCTACAGCCTATATAAATATCTTTCAGTGTTTTTAATGTTGTTCAAATCCCAAGTATTTTTGTAAATATGCTTTAAAAAAGTAGTGCATTTATTTATATATTATAGAAAGCATGTGTTTTATTTTTTGTCTTTTGGCATTTATTCAACAGATTGAGGTTAGGTTAGTTGTATTTTGAGAGTCAGAAGGGTATTATGGACCAATTAAAACTCCTTTCAGATCGTTTCTTTGCAAACCTTCAATGTCTGGCAAGACAAAACTTTTAACGAAAATAATTCAAAACCGTGATAAAATGTTTTAGAAAATTCTAAAAATATCTATTACTGCTATAGTGTGTGGCAAGAATTCAATGATAAAACAAAGACTATTGCACCAAGCAATTGGTTGATAATTGAGATTTAGCTAAATAAATTGAATAACGGTTACACTCTTCATCGAAATCATAGATTATGCGGTAATCATAATCGAAAAACTAAAGCATTTTTCCCATTGCATATTACAAGCAGATATTTTGAGTCTTGACGAGATTCAAAGACGTTACAATAGCCTGTACAAAAACATTTTACTTGCAACCATTTTTTTAGTCACTATGCTTATGCTCTTCCATTGCGCACAGAGGGAGACACAGAAGTTGCTAGAGCCCTTCAAGCTATCTTTGAACAAGATTCTTATAGAAATGATCAAACGGATTGGGGTAGTGAATTTGTTAATCTACCTGTGAAAAAGGGTTTATTGAAATACAATACAATACTCGATCATAGTGATAGTACGATCACATTATTTATAATAAACGTACTAATCGATCCCTGTCTAACCTTAGTCCTCTTTTAGTTCATCATGGTGAAAATACACTTGACATTTTTCTTAAACAATGTTTAAGTGAAGGGAGGCGTGTAAAAAAGAAGAAATTGAATGTCGGTGGTACAGTGCGAATCAATCCAACAAGTAATATTTTAAAAAGGGGAATTACTTGTGGTCCACTGAAGTTTTTAAAGAGCCAAAAGTCTTAGACACTAAACCTTTAACGTGCGGTCCACGCTATATGAAAGATGAAGAGATTCTTGGCGATTTTTACGAGCATTAATTACAAAAAGTTAAAACCAGTGGAATGTAAGAAATAAAAAGATATTAAAGATTCGAACTTGTAAGGGTAAGAGACAGTTACTTGTCCGTTTGCTAGGATACAACTCTGATTTTATTCTTGGGTAGCCGATGAAGAAGTTCACAATGCCTAATGTTTTCTATGTGACATTCATTTCCGATGTCTCTGACCTCCTCTATGATGATTTGAATAAAACAAGTGGTTTTTTTATTATATAAAATTATTTTTATTATCATATTATTTATATTTAGACCCATATCTCGGTCTAAAATATCAATAATATGGTAGTATGACTGATTGGTGTCATGCAATCAATAGAAAAATCTCTGCTCCTAAGAATGATGGGTTCCATTTTAAATATTCAATAGGACAGGGTAGGGTTTACATTAGCTCTCCCATCGAGAAGAAAATAGTTTATCTCAACGGTAATCTGAGGAATATTCTTGGCTTTAAACGGAAAATAATCGATTGTAATAGTACTGGCACAAGCAACAAGATGGAACGCATTGTTTTTTAGACTATCGACCCGGTTTCTCATCAGACAATTGTATATTTCTTTATTCCTTCTTTTGTTGAGACATCAAGAGCTGGAAAAACCAATGTCCCCTCCTGCGTGTTCTTGAACGAAAAACCACTCACAAACACATTCACCACTATAGCAATACACATTTAATGATAGTTTATTTAAAATTTCACTGATCGCGGCAATTCACGTTTGCTCACTCGAAAAAAAAAGCGTCAGCATAATTTTGATCGGTCACCATATTCCTCCCGTCCCAAAGGAAAAGAGGTAGAGACACGCTTGCCTAAAATTTCAAATACTCAAGACAAACTTCAAATTTTGCTTCTTCACCGATTTACCAAATGACATATAGCAATCGCAATTTCTGTCTCCCTGTCTGTCGGTCCTGGTTTTGCTAGTTTGGGCGAAACCAGGAAACCGGAAATCTTGGGAAGCACTTAGAGTAAAGACATTGGGATGAAACTTGGTGAGAAGAATAAGCACTAGTCCTAAATACGTGTTTGACACAACCAGAACGGATCCGCTCTCTTTGAGGGAGTTGGGAGAGATTAATTCGGAAAAATTAGAAAAAATGAGGTATTTTTTATTTACAAAGGATGATCGGACCTTCATAAAATTTGATATTTAGAAGGACCTCGTAACTCAGAGCTCTTATTTTATATCCCCACGGGATCCGGTGACTCTGGGGGGAGTTGGAGGGGAAACCGGAAATCTTGGAAAATGCTCAGTTGTGAGAGATCGGGATGAAACTTGGTGGGAAGAATAAGCACAAGTCCTAGGTACGTGATTTAAACAACCAAACCGGGTCTGCTCTCTGTGGGGGAGTTGGGGAGGGGGGCACAGAATTCGGTAGTTCAGAAAAAATGAGGTATTTTTACCTGATTTTTTAATTAGGTATTTTTAACAGTTGATTGGATCTTATTGAAATTTGATATTTAGAAGGACCTCGTGTCTCAGAGCTCTAATCCTGAGTGGATCCGAAGACATTGGGGGAGTTGGAGGGGGAAACCGAAAATCTTGGAAAACGCTTAGAGTGGAGAAATCGGGATGAAACTTGATGGGAAGAATAAGCACAAGTCCTAGATAAATGATTGACATAACCGGACCGGATCCACTCTCTTTGTGGGAGTTCGAAGGGAGAGGGGTTAACTTAAAAATGAAAAAATTATGTATATTTAACTTACGAACGGGTGATCGGATCTTAATAAAGTTTGATATTTAGAAGGACCTTGTGTCTCAGAGCTCTTATTTTAAATCCTGACGAGATCTGGTGACATCTTATAGGGCAACTGGAGGTATAACACTCATGCAAGACTCAGGTCATGCAAACAACATATAAAGAAACTCTGCATGGATTTTAAAAGAAAATCTCTGATCCACCCAATCCACAAAACCCTTTCCCACCCTCAATCCACAGCAAAACAACTCCCGCGCAGGGTTGCAATGCCTGTTGAGAAACTTCAGCCGATACGCTGTACCCACCAGCGGTTAGCGAATAATTTTATACCTAGTTTTGTAAAAATGTATAACGAAAGTCAGGACGATTGATTAGTGTTTTTTTGTTTTTTTTTTTTGCGTTGCTTATTAATGTGACTATACCAAAGGAATTTGGCAGTGCCATGAAAGTTTTGGTGAAAATAAAAGTTTATCTATCTATCTATCTATCTATCCAATAAAAAATGTCCAAATGAAGTACTATATACAAATAAAATGACTGAGCTCCAGTCTTCCCAGGTCCTCACCTTTAGTCTTCACCGAACAGTATTCACTTCTCAGCCTCCTCTCCAGTCTGTTCTGTAAATTAGATGTGTTTGATGTGTTTGTGCATTCTTTACAGAAATAATTGGTCATGTTTTAAATGATTCTTCAGAATTCAACGCCCATTTGCCTTGTCCTAGAGAGTCTTCACGCAAACAACCGCGTATGATAGTGAAAATAAACTGCTTGAAACTAAACCGTAAAAAAGATTTAAAGGTCATATTGGATTAGTTAGTGCAGACCTTCGGTGCAGGAAAAACATTGAGGAGGTAAGCAGGTACTCAGCTATAAGGGCACCGGAAGTAAATGCAGTAGTCCCGAATATTGAGGTTATATGAAATTAGTTACTCTGGTCAATTAATATTCTTGTTATTTTGGTTTTAGAAGAGATTTTTACGAATGTTTGGATTGCCTATGGGGGCATCTCTCAGTCCTTTGTTGGCAAGTCTTTTCATGGATTCATCGTCCGCTTTACGCAGGTTTAGATTTTCCCCTTATTTTTTGGGCAGGTTCATGGTTGACATAGTTTGTATTTGGAAACACGGTTTTGAATCCTTAAACCTTTTCTATAAATAATTAAATAGTTTTGAAAAATATATATATAATTTATAGTGGAGTTTGAAGAAAATGGCAAACTACCTTTTCTTGATATCTTATTAATTAAAAGACACGGTCATTTGCTTTTATCAATATTCAGAAAACCTAAACACAATGTGATATCTTTAGTTTCATTCGTGCCTCCCTGTTTCGGTGAAAAAAGGGGCTATAATTTCACTAGAGTATAGAGCTTTCCTCTATAACCCATTTACCCACTAATTTCTGGACTCTTAATTATTGCATTTAAAGAATATTTTGTTTTCTAATAGTTACCCAATTAAATGCATAAATAAAATAATAGAAAATAGACATAATAAAACAATCCGAGTTTCACAGTCTTCAGAATTAAATTTATCTAAAGTTTCATTTCTTTACCATATGTACCGGGTTTAGGGGAGAGACTAGAACGGATTTTTACAGAAATATAACATTGATACATGTTTCCAGTCGGTGAGATCATTAGGTAATTTCCTTAATTCTGGAAAGATTTAACTCGGGAAAATTTAGGTGTGGTGTATAGGATTCCTTGTTCTTGTGGGAAATTTTATATCGGTGGAACTCACCAGCAATTTATTGAAAGATTTATTGAGCACCACAATTCACTAGAAAAAACTCTACAATTGAGCAAGCCTCCCGAAACCTTTGTTTCAGCTTTGGCAGAACACATAACTTCGTCACCCTAACCATTTTTTACAATTTGATGAGGCCACGGCTATTTCTAATGGTAGAGGTTTTTCTCAGTGGGCGAGGGAGGCTATTGAAATAAAAAATCTTATATTTGCTAAACTTTTGATAAATAGGGATACAGGAAATTTAAATATTGGTCCAATTTATAGCATTCCTTTGAAAAATTAACCAATAGTTAGTAGGGGTATTAACATTTCACGAAATCATCAGGAGACGAGATTACCTACCAAACCACGGAGAATTGCATCAATTATAGCAAATAAAAGGATTATTTTGCAACAAAATAATTAACTTGATTTCCATATTTACGCTTTTTTATTCAGTTGCTCAGATGAGCAACTGAATGATGTTTTTATCAGTTGCTCCAGATGCTCTGATTTACCCAGTTGCATCGAGGCAACTCTATTAGCTTCTGTGACCTATGTGGATCAGTTGCGACAATTGTACTTTATTAATATTTGTGGTGGTATTATTTCTTGTTTTTAGTTTATTTTAGTTTATGCTGAAGACATCCCGTTTTCATACAGGCGAAATATCCCAAATGTAGGTAAAATATCTCGTTTCATACAGGCGATAGTCGTTTTAGCTTTTTACGTTTTCACTTTTTATCTTTATCTTTAGTTTTTATCTTTATTTTATTTGCTTTGTTCTTCATTGAGTTTATTTCTCTCTTTGTTGTTTCTTTGGATGAAAATCCCTGTGTTTGAACAAACTCACGGGAAATAAAATCCAAGAGTTGACACCTCCTTTCCAAAAACTGTTTCACCCTCCAAGAAAAACGTCATTTTCTTTATCAGGTGGAAACCATAAACCTAAAAACATTAAAAGCCACTTTTAGGCTCATTGTTTCTGGGGGGGGGGGGGGTTGGACAGACATAATAAAAATTAGATTCAAGTGTTGACACCTCCTTTTCAAACAAGAGTACACCTTCCATCTTTATCAGGTGGATACTATAAATCTTAAAACATAAAAAAAACATATTTAGGCTTAATTTTCTGGGGGGGGGGGGGGGCTTTGGACAAACACAGGAGAAATGAGATCCAAGCATTGACATGTTCATTTAAAAATTTTTACACCTTCCAACAAAACACTATTTTCCAACAAAGGTGGATACCATAAAGCTGGAAATATTAAAAGCCACTTTTAGGCCCAGTTTTTTCCGGTAGGGGGGGGGGGGTTCAAGGAGAGGGGCTATGGACAAACAAAGTAGAAATGGAATCCAAGGATTGATACATTAATTTTAAAAATATTCCACCTTCCAAAAAACACTATTTTCTTAATCAGCGGATACTATAAATCTGAAAAAATAAAAAAAGGTTAGGCCCACCTTTTCTGGGGGGGAAAGGCTATGGCCCACCACAAGGGAGATGAGATCAGTTTGGCAAACTCTGTTTCAAAAGATTACTTACCAAGTAAAACGCCATTTTCTTTGTCAGGTGGATTCCTTAAAACTTTAACAGCTCTATCTGTAACTTCCTCAAACCGTTGATTTCTCACTTGATCTGGGACATCCTCCGTGGTTCTAATTCTAACAGGTAACGACAAAGGACCATCACCCGGACTAGTAAAGCACAAAACTGTCAGGCTATATGCTGCGTATTTTTCAAGGCCTGTAATAACAGCTGTTTGTTCTGCTAGTAAGTCTAACAGGCTAGGTGGAACTGTCATTGATAAATCCGGTATTGAGTTGTCACCAACATCTCCTGAAAAAGGAACCAATACAAACAATACGTTTCTTCAAAGTATATCGTACTCAGAATTGGGGTAGAACGTCCACGTGTATTTTTACATTTCTGAGATATGTTGTAATTCATCTTTTCCAAGTTCTTTTAGCCTGTTTCAATTGTATCTGTAAAACACAGTTACGTCAATTTAATATCTAGAGGGATGGGGGAATTTTTTTTTAAATATAGACAGGGGAGGCAAATTTGCCATTTCCTTTCTGTTTTTTCTTTTTTTTTCAATGAAAAAAAAGGCACATGCCGTCCTCCTAAATTCACGCTGTAAAACAGAGTAACGATGCCGTGACAGTAAAATAAAAAGTCAATTCACTTCTCAAACAAATTCTTTTCATGCTTTTTGTAAATAAAAAAGGGTCAAAAGCACTCCACAAAGAGCGGGTGGGGGAATTAAAAAATGATTTTGACTGATTTCGTCAACATTCTCCAGGAAAGAGGTGTTAGTACAATCAACCCGTTTCCTTTAAGGTATATTCATTTTTGACTTTTGGTATAATGTCTGCTTGCATATATTGCGCTTGGCAGAATTATTATAATTCTTCTCTGACTAGTTAGCAATTCCCTTTCCTAATATATTAAGTTTGAAGAGAAAAATTAAAAAATTTTGTACATCTTTAATCTGTCTAAATTCTTTGTCTCTGACACTATGTTTTTCCAGCAAACAATAACAAAAAAATTGTAGGAATTAAATCAATTTCTTGGACTATAGTCCTGACATACAATTATTATTGGTAATTATATAACTATTAGTAATTATATATTGTCGGTAGTTACATAATTATTAGTAATTGTATGGGGGGGTATATACAATCTTTTTTTTTATTTGTTTGATTTTGGAATTCAGGCTTTTTTAAGGCGTATTTAGTATTCAGAGGGTGCCAAAAGACGTAGACGGAAATCAAATCCTTTTTCAATACATTTTTCTTCTTGTTCTACCTTCCGTTGCCTTATAAACTTAGTTCTTCGTCAAAGAAAGAAAGAAAGGAGTGCTACCCTTTATTGATTTCATTAGCCTCTTAAAACCAATTAAGATTGATATAAGTTACATTTTTAATAACTTTATAAAAAATATCAATGTTGAGAGCTGGACAAAGCTGGTTTTTACTGAACCGGTTAAGGAACAAAAAGTTTGGCCATCTTACATCGCTGAACCCAAGGACACGCTTATTCTGAATTAATAATTTACAGAATTTGGCGTTTCCTCCAAAAAAAGGGTGGCGCTTCCTCGTCAGTGATTTCGGCAATTCTTGTAAAAAGGATCACTGAATTTAAGAGAATGCATCATCAAATGCAACAGATTTTCATTTTTCAATTGGATGGGGCCTCATTCCACTGGAAGAGAACAGTAGGTTACGTGCTCAATCCAATGAAAATCTGGCAAAGAGATAGGTCAGGTAAGATTGAGATGAAGACAGTTTTCTGATGAAATTTTGGCTGTGGTCAGTCACCTAGCCAGTTTCTCTTTACGGTAATATTTGACGGGACTGACCTAGTCCTTGCCCCTTTCCTGTTTGAATTAAAGAGCTAATAAGACTCAAAGTGGGGACTCACTCCACACTGGACTGTGTCATTTTCGACGTGTTTAACAAAGAAACAACACTGCATTCTTTTATTAAGTTTTTTGTTTTTTTGCTTTTTATTTTGTTGCCTGCTTTTTATCACCTATATTTTAATTAAATTGCCAATAACAAAAAATTCCAGATATTTTAAAGTTTGTGTTCGAATCGACGTTTCAGTTGCTGCGTCTTTTTTATAAGGGCAAGTAGGGAAGGGCAGGGGCAAGCTAGTCACCCAACATTGCTGCGGGAACCCCAGACCTGTATTGCAAAAAAAAAGAGCATCAATCCACTGTGGTAAAATGGGATTAACTTACTTTATTTATTTGTATTATTTATTTCATTAATAGCAACAGCTTTAGTTTCATTTGACGATAAAAAAAGGAGTTGCATATTTTTTAGAAGAAATAAATAGCTACAGAAAAAAAACATGAAGTTTCACAAGCCATTGATAGCTAAACGATTGAACATTGGGAAAACGCCAACCAGGATTAATGGCTAAATAATACCCCCAAACAGTTCGAAGCATCAACAGAACTAACTTCTCGTAGAAGTAATTTGTGTTTAAATTGCCAGAATAATTTCTCAAAAAAAAAATGCAAGGGTTAGATCGTCCAACAAAAGTACAAAGCCTATCGTAAAGTTGATTTGTCAATAACTTGTTTATTTCTCTCCCCAAAAAAGGCCCAAGGAGGGGGAGGGGGCGGGTTAAGGTATGTTGGGTAGATAAGAAAAGAGAAATAAAAATAATTATATTTTAGATTCCGAACAGCATATCTAGATACATGTCAAAATAAAAAGGATTATCAAGTTGAAACAGAAAATAAGGTATGTTTCTTGGGACCATTAGAGGGATTAGAGCATTTAAAATATTTATAAATGTAAGAATTCCTTTAGTGGGTCTTAAACTTGGTTTTTCTGTCACTCCTATTCAGATTACAAATCCCAGGCTAAATGTCACCTTTAAATAAAAAACAAGAAAACGTTATTTAATTCTTAGGTTAAATTCCTAATTCTTAGGTTAAGTTACAGGTTATCCTATGGTAAGGTAACTCCATTTATATTCGAAAAAAAAGCTTATCTTTCCCAGATGTACAGTTTACCGCCTTGTTTAATTCCGTTGATAAGCTGAGGCTCCGGTGGATACCACGACTAAAACTGAATTCAATGCTTTCAATTCAACCCAAGAGGGTTAATAAAAATTTTGAGTTAAAACAGGATATGTAGCCCATACACATCTTTTTGAAATCTTCACTTTCTTTCTTAGAAGCCTCAAAATACATTCATGATTTGGGTAAAATTAACTACCATTATTAAAACAGCATACCTTTCCATGCCTGAAGTTTGTAGCCTTGGTTAATTCCGTTGATAAGCTGGGGATCGGGGGGATACCACCAGATTTGTACTGAAGTTGAATTCAGCGCTTTCGCTTTAACTTGAGAAAGCGGAGCTTCGTGTGAACCCTCTCGAGTCTTGACTACTATGCTTTTAGAAAATATGCCAAGACCAACGGCGTTAAATCCAGCAATTTGAATTGCATAGTCTTTCCACGTGATTAAATCCTCAATCAGGTAAGTTCTTTGAGCCTGTCAAAAATAAACTGGATATCTAAACTGGATTGATTCTAGCTTCTCCGCGGCCTCCAGGACCCATAGCTCAGCTCCGTAATGGATTGTCCGGTTTAATTTTCGAATCAAATATTTGCTTAAACATTCTTAATGACTTCGACTTTTTCACTAGGTCATTACGTAACATTGCACCCACTGCTGCTTTCCCTCGCTTTGACATTTCGCTCACATGTTCCTTCCAACTGCAGTTAGGTGTCAGGGTAAACCCCAGACATTTCGCCTTTTCCACTACCTTAATCTCTTGTCCTTTGAATTGAAATTTCTTGTTCTCAACTAAATTCCTTCTTCCTCCTTTATTGAAGATCATTATCTCCATCTTCCCAAGGTTTAGACGTAGTTTCTTCAATTCAAGGTATTCTGCCATCAGGTCAATTAAAATATGTAGTTCACAAGCTGTTTTTGCTACTACTGCCATGTCATCAGTGAACAGCAGAGCTGAAATCATTCTGTTGCTGAGCTTAATGGTTGTGCCCATCTTTTCTCCAGGAATTCTACCATGTCATTTATGAATATTCCGAATAGCCGAAATGACAGGGCAATTCCTTGTTTAACACCTCTTGCCTGTTCAAATATCCTTGAATCTCCTTTTCCAAACACTCTAATGACTGCTTTTGTACTTCCATACATATTAGCTACCAGCTGTGCAAAATGACCTGGTAGTCCAAATCTAATTAATTCCATTATCAATAATTCCCTATCCATGCTATCAAAAGCTTTTTGGAGGTCTAAAAAAAGCCATGTAAAATTTATTTTCTCCTCTTCAATATTTTTCAGAAAGGGCATGCAGTACAAACATTCTGTCCGCTGTATTGTATCTGGCCCGGAAGCCTCCTTGCTCTTCTTTAATTTTTTCGTACACATCAAGCCATTTTGACAGTATCACATCAATAATTTTCTCAAATATTTTACTCATCGTTGGAATTAGAGATATGGGTCTATAGTTCGAGTGTTCCTCCGCATTTCCCTTTTTGAAAAGCGGCAAAATTACTGACGTCTTCCATGCTTCGGGCCATTTATGTGTGCTAAGAATTGCATTGAAGATGAAGACCATTATGGGAACGAATGACAATGCGAACTTGTTATAAACCATGATAGGGATTCCATCCAGCCCCGGCGCCGTGCCCCCTTTCTGATTCTTCAAAATGTTTTTTATTTCCTCCTCCTTTGTTTCCTCCAGCAAACTGTAGTCCAGCTCTTGGAGCGGGAAACAATTTCCCTCTGTCGGGATAGAATTTAGCACTCCAAGAGGTGTTGTATCGTTTCCTATTTCAAAATATGGTGGCCATGTTTCTGGTTCTGGGCATTTTTGTTGGGTAGATTTTCTTTTCTCAGGGTCTTGAATTTCCCTCCAAAATACTTTCATGTCATTCATTTTAAAACTCTCCGATAATTGTTTTATATCCCTTATTTCCGCTTCTCTTTTTTTCTGTTTCAATAACTGTTTATAATCTCGCCTGATAGCTTTCATCTGGAGAACTACTGTCACTTTTAGGGGGCTCTCTTTGAGGGCCTTCACTTTTTCTACTATTTGAATCAATTCTTTTTTCCTTGCTAAACATTCATCATCAAAAAAATTCCTTTCGCTCGCTCTCAGGGGACACTTTAGGCGTTATTTCATGAATAATTCCGTTTAGCCCGTCGATCATCTGATCGACTGGTAATTTACCTTCTTTCAAGACCTTTAGTTCCTCTTGAACCTTTTTATCAAGTAATCTTTCTTCCATTTTGTGTATTTCTGATTTCGACTTTTCTCTTTTTTAAATTTCTTTTCTCTGGAAATTTTCCCTATGCTGTGTTTGTAGAGCATTCGTCGGAAACTTTTGCAAGATTTCTATTAAAACTGGGAAATGATCTGAAACTACAGAGGGGAGAACTTCTACATTTCTAACATCCATCGTGAGTGAAATGTCCACCAGCACATAATCAATAACACTCCCTTTCGCACCCATAAAACACGTAAAGTCCCCCTTACCCTTATCATTCCCAAACCTCCCATTCCCTATAACTAGCCCATTTTCTCCACAAAGATTCAAAAGCCTTTTACCCCAAATATTCAACTTCCTACCTTTATCCATGCTACTTCTTGTAATCCCGTAAGCCATAGGAGATGGAACCACTTCCTCACAAATCACTGTATCCACTACTTCTTTTTTCACGCTGGTGTACGCGTTAAAGTTTCCCAATAGCGTTAAACTATGGTCATGGTATTTAAATTTCATTTCTTCGATCTCTTTTTCCAGAATATCCCAAGTATCTTCATTTGTGTAGGAACTGTTCTGTGGTGGTAAGTAAACTGATCCGATCACTATCTGCCGTCTGTCAGAAAAAAGAACCTTGACCCAAATTATATTTTCCGACTTACTACTTAATTTCTGGTATTTTGACACACTTTTACACTTTAGCGGGACAATAACTCCCCCGTAATATCTTCTGTTCGACGACTCTCTTCTTGACACTTTTTCTACATAAAATCTGTCAAGCAGTAGCGTTTCGTTGGGGTCATGCCAAGTTTCCACTAAACACACAACGTCAAATGCACTCCCGTCTTCCGATATTTGCTTATATTTGTTCTTTAGCCCCTGGACGTTCCAAGTGATTATTTTCATTGTTTGGGCATGGCCGTCGGCATGCTAGCTCAAGGCTTCCGTACTTTCATCGTATCGGTCTCTGGTTGGGTCCGGATAATTGATCCTGTAGTAGTCTGCTGTGCTTCTGCCTCTTCTGACATTGGGGGTGTCGTATCTCGGACCTCCTCTGTTTTGGTGCGCTTTCCAAATTGGCTCTATCTGTGGTCTTTGTGAACGATTATTCAGCCTATTGCGTTCTTCTGGGCTGATCATCTGATCCGCTTTCCTGGCGGGCTTAGGCCTCCGTTTCAACCCAGATTGTCCAGCACTTACTTCTGTAGCACTAGTCTGACTGTTCAGTTCCTGGTGAATTTCGGCGGTGATCGCCGCGTTTACTACTGTCTGGGCTGAGGAGGCACTATCCATTGAGCTCTGAGAGTCACTTCGACCACGGGGGACATAGGCGTTGTTGTACTATTTCGGGTGACCTCTTTCACTTTTTTACTCTCTTCATCATAAACCAAGAGAGTTCCATCGACAAAAAGTTTTGTCTCCCGTAATCTGACGGGTTTTCCCTCTTCAATAGCTTGGTTCATGACTATTTTTAAGTGGTTTCGCACATTCCTTTCCTCCAATGTGTAATCCGGGGTCATAGACACTCTGTCATTCCGAAAGGCACGGCCGCTTTTCAGAATAAAGTTTCGGGTGTCCGCACACTGTAATTTCAGCAAAATTGCTCCAGACCTCATCCGGGAAACATCCTTTACCTCGCTACGATGGAGCTCCAAAGACGAAATCTGGGTATTCAGATACAACAACACTTCTTCTTTAAGCGTAGGTAATGGTGGGTCTCTCTGTCCTAAGTTGTAAATAATCAAGTTTGTTCTCTTCGCTTCGGTTTCTATATACCGAATACGGCGGTTTGCTTCACTAAGCTCTTTCCTCGTTACTACAAGTTCTTGACTAAGCCTTTGGTTTTCTGCATTAATTTGTGTCAACTGTCCTTTAATGAAGCTTATCTCTGTCATCACTTGTGGCAATAAGCCAAGTTTTGCGTTAATCTGATCAAGCACTGACTGTGGTGCGTCTTCCCCCACCATATTGTGGAAGACCGCCAAAAATTATTCTTGTCGGCCCGACAATACTCCAACTCCTCTTCCGATAATTAAAATCCAAAAATCGTAAAATCGTTAAGACCGTTTAGTCGTAATCCCGTGCCAAATCGTCGTTTCCTGATGTCCGAGGAATATATTAGCACAACTTTATAAATTTTGCTGTTTTTTTTAAATCCTAGTAGGCATCAGTTGGTATTTAAATCAACTATTGATTGAAAAAAAAACTGTAAACATTTCTTTCTTATTGATATATTTTATCAATAATTTATATTTTTCTTAATTTTATATTTCGCTTATTGCGGCTGTTGTTAACATAACCGAAACATTCACTTAGGTTCTATATTGTATTAAAATCAATGTATCCAGAAAATTAGAAAATCCTCGTTATCTTCTTATATTTTGCACTTAGGAGTTAATTCTAGTTTAATTACAGTTCAAGCACTAAATTTTGGAATGCAAAGCATCATATAAAAACTTATTATACTCATAAAGGAGATGGCATATATTTACACTCGTGTCACGGACCACAAATTTTTTTTTTCTTTGCAACAGCCAATTTTTATTTAAAATTTGACCATCAAATCAAATTGAAAATCTTAAACACAGAAATAGGATTTCAAATTTCCGAGAAATAAACATAAGAATATAAACTTAAATACAGAAAAAAACATATATACATAACATCTGTGTAAAAAAAATTTTTAGTACCGTAGGTGGCAGCATAATGGATTTCAGATTATTAGTTCAGTGTCTACCATAAGATGAAGTATAGGCACATCCTTGAAATTGTCTATCAGTCCACACGAAATGGTCAATGGAAAGTATTTTAGGACTATCTTATAATAACGTAAATGTTTTTAAAAGCTAGGCCTCAACATCCCTTTTTCGTCGAAGCGCTATCTTCTTTTGTAAAAAAAATAATTTTTAGAAAATTTGCCAATGTAAAAAACAAAATTTGGAAAAGAAATTTTGGGAAATTTATTCGTCTTTTTTCTTTATTTTTTTCAAAGACTGTTAAAACTATTTATTTTCCAAAAAATACCTTCAAGAAAGAAAAGGTTTATAAATGTAAGAGCCAAATGCAACAACTGTCAGCTCAACTTTTTTTCATAAAAAAGGACTTAAAAATACTAGTTTCGTAACGAATTTCTATTTTACCAAGACATTGTCTTCCTTGTCTTCCTTGTGTATCCGATCTTACCATAAGAGCTTAGGACTGGGTGGAAAAATATAAATCAAATAGTAGCTATTTTTTCGTCTCAATATGGTTCTCTGGTGGCACAAGTACACAGAACTAGATGATTTTTAAGTTCTCATTAATGACTGAAAGAAGAAGAACCATAAAAAAGAAGCAATTGAAGAAGAAACAAAGAAGTCAAATTACTTTTTTTTTTCTAGGGGAAATAAATCCAAATTTCAAACTACCCACAAATTTGAGTTCAACTTAAGAATCCGTGGATCGAAAACCATATTAGCTAAAAATAAACTAACACTACTAACAACTCACTACAGGGCCAAGCCGCTGCAGCAAACACAGATGCACACACTCCTCCTCCTCAGCCCCAGGCTAATCAAAGCTCTACTCTTTACTCATGCTTGGTAGGTATACTTTTGAAAGTGATTGAAATTGATGGAATTAATATTGACAATAATTATTTACTGTTTTTTTTTTTGCTTCGGGTTTATGATATTATGTTGTTTTATTCTGTATGAATTATTTATGAAAAGTAGTTTTTCTCGGTACACGGTTTCACCCTTTGCTTATTATAGATTAATTTGTTTGTTTGTTTTTTTGTTTTTTTTTTTGTTCTTTGTTTATATTTTTTTTTCTCTCTTCCAATTTTCGGTCGTTTTTGTTAGTAGCACACCCTCACAAGCGACGCTTTTGGTGTGCTACCGATTAATTTTGTCTCTGTTATTTCTTTTGGATAATAAATTATGCTACTACTACTACTACTACTACTACTACTATTACGTCTCATTGAAATCTGAACTCATTGAAGTTGTTTCTTATGACCACCCCCTCCCCACCATTTAGGATGACCTGCTTTTCGTTGGACTATATATGGATGGACAGCGAGTAAGTTTTTAAAGCAATTTTTCATCCTTCAACCGTAAAACGTGGCCAAGCCATCTTCACTTTCATTTCGTTACAGCCCCATAAGCCCCATTTCTAACTATATTTTGTCTACACAGTATTGTTTGATATACGGTCAGACTTAACATCTTTTTACTAACTAATATTTCTTCAAGCTATATGAAGGTTAAGAGCCTAATTCCAATGGTAAACTCTTTTTTATTCCTTAGTTTAAAAAACTAGTCTGGTTAACAATATTTCATTCAGCCCTGACTCAGACGTATGAGAGCAGCAAGCCAGATTTACCCAAAGAGCAAATTCGCTTTAATTTATTTTTAACACTTGAAATGATGTAATAATAATAAACTAATAATAATTTGACATTATGTGTAAATAATGTAAATTATATAATATACTAATAATACATGTTATACTAATAATTTAATAATAATAATGTAATAATTGTAATAATGTAAAATAATAATAAATGTAAACCGATTTCTTAAGGCTGAAGAAGCACTTTTAGCTTGAAGGACAGAAAATCAACAGATCATTACAATAGCTGTCAAATAGCTGATAATAGCTGTCAATTTTTACTTATATTATTTAATGTTAAGTCGTAGGCGCATCTACAAATTATTTTTTTGTGAAGAGGACAAGTCCTGCGGATGAAGGATAACAGATTGCCAAACATCGTTGCCAGCCACCCATCTAAGAAAAAACGAAAAGCAGGTCGCCCCCAAACGGAGTGGGATGATGCCATAATGAAAGATCTAAAGGAAGTTGGAACTTCTTGGGAGGGTGTGAAGAGGAACGATTTCAAGAGGTTGGGATGGAGGAGGAGCGTGCATAGCTGTGATGGCTTCAGCAGACTTGGTGCTAAACTGAGTTGCTAGCAGTTGTTTCATTGAATACCAAGAAAAAACCCAGAATAAGCAGTACCAAGCATGATTTGCACATCAATAAGAAGTCTGAGGTTCCGGTTTCGATTATAAAGAACATCACTTTCGAAGAAGAAAAAAAAAACATAAAATATAGAAGGTTCCCCACCAGCAATTTTAACGCCACGCCTATGAGAAAGGACTCCAATAACCGTTCTTCTGAACAATCTAGGATAAGCTAAATTTTTATCTGAGTTAGTTACTTTTAGAAAAAATATATATAAAGTAAAACATACAAAGGTATAAAGTATAAAAGTATGAAGTATGAAGTAAAACGTCTTACCTCATTACTGATATTCCTTAGTGACCACGGCCCTTGTGAATAGCCTTGCAGCATATACCTCACTACATAGCCCTTGATGATTCCATTTCTATATTGTTCTTCAGGAGGGTTCCACGCAATCATTATTTCAGAGGAGGATCTTGCACAACCGACGAAGCCTTTGGGTGATAAAAGAAATTAATTTCAAAGCACTAGCACAAAAACGAACATATTTGACTTATTTATTGAAAACCTGTCACAACTAAAAAATGACGTTGAAACAAAGCCAAAACAATAATAAATAATAATAAACTAACTAAAAAGTAAAGCAAAGAAAAAAAATATAAACAAACAGCAACAAACATAATATTATATATATATATATATATATATATATATATATATATATATATATATATATATATATATATATATATATATATATATATATATATATATATATATATATATATATATATATATATATATATATATATATATATATATATATATATATATATATATATATATATACCAATGCTTTCAGCTAGTTTGTAAAAAAAGTGAGTCGAAGCACTTTTATTTTACTGGCTCAGCATTTTGTTTATTATGGTAAATAAGCTGATGGAAATATATGACATAAAATAAATGAAAGAAGATCAGTCCCAGTTGGTAAATAAAAAAACAAAAATGATGTAACTTTAATAGTTATATCACCCAAATCAGTCGGAAAAATGACAAGCTAATCAGTAAAAATCAATTTTGGCTAGTGACGCCTCTGAGAGCAAGTACATGGTGTAAGATTTCGTAATATTGAACTTTTGGTGTGTTTTTGTGTAGTGTATTGGTGCGTGTAAGTGTAATAAAAGAATTTAAATACTTGAATTTAAACAAATTGTGAGGGCAAAAAATACGACGTCTTAATGTCATTAAAGTCGTAACAATTTCTCTAATAAGATTTTTAAAGTTAGGAATTTTTATTTTCACAGCATTTCTGTTTTGAGTTCATTTCACTGCGAGGAGCGTTGCGAATCAGAAATATTATTAATAAATTAAAAAAATCTAAAGGAGAAAAAAAAATGACGTCATCGAAATATAAATGCCTACAAAATATTACTATTTTTCAAGCAAACTTCCTAGCTTATTATAGTATTTTAACTACTATTAATTTTCATTCCTCTCCTACTTCCCCAAGGAAAAACATACACCATAGAAATTTGACTGTGAGAAATTGTTGAGTAAGAAAGGAAAAGAAAGAAAATTCACTAGACAAATGCTTAGTGTTTTTCTTTTCCTAATAACAAAAAAAATCTCACCCTTCGTTTTCTTGAATCATATTTATTCTATTTCTCCGTGCCTCTTAAAATAAGCTTATCAACAGAAGGCCCACATGGGCCTTTCATTTAAGGCTGTCATTCTCTATAATTTATTTATTATAATTAAGTTTATATTGTAATATGTTAACATATTCTCATAATAGGTTTATTCCCACAATATAAGTCAAGTTGCGTCTCCTTTTCGAATTACATAAAAACAAGTTATTATGTATTTGAGGGTGGATGTCCCTTCCACAACTCCTTTCAGCTTTAGCTTTAAAAAAGCTTCTCCAGTTCTCCAGTTCAACTGCCGTTACGTTTCAGCAGTTGTTCTTAAAAGATTTTGGACAAAATTAATATGTTAACATAATGTTGAGGAGGGGGCAGTCCCCTTTAAATGTGACATAATTTCAGTTCATTCTTAATTTTAATGTTGCTCCTGACTTTCAGTTGAAAAAAACTTCTTTTCTCTTCCTTTAGTTTCTGATCTTTTTTTTAAATCATACCCAGGTCTAAACAAGACATTTTCCCGTTGTCCTAAATCTCTTGTTTAATTTTTGTCTACCTATTTTAATTGAACTTACCAACAGGGGGTCCACTCGGTACTTCTTGGGGTGAGATAACTCTGTTTGATGGCTTTGATGGTGGTCCCTCACCAACGCTGTTATTGGCAGATACTCTCAGTTGGTAAGCAGTGGCTGCCTTCAAATTTGTAAGCAAATACCAACGCTGATCCGCAGAGATATTACTAGTCTCAGTAATCCACCCATCTAAAGTTTCTGGGATTTCTCCTAAAGAAACAAGAGATTTAAAAAATTCCAATTTTTTCTATATTTAAAGAGCTTTCGCTATAGTCTGGGTGTAGACAGAAGCTCTTCGGCACTTGTCTGTTAAACGAAACACACCCAAGAATTGAAGTTAGATTAACCTTAATGAAATATTCCAAAACATGATGATAATATATAGAAATTATACAAAAAATTGCTGTAGATACAAAATTATGGAAACTATAAAAAAAAGAATTATGTAAAGCGGGCCGCACAGAGCGCATTATATTAAATACCTAACCCATAACCACCTCTACATTTTTAATTTAAATATACATACATCGTAGTTTTTTTCGCTCAAAATAAGCAAATGATAACCGATCCCAGACAGACAAACCGGTTTCTGTCAGATCTTACGCAGCGTAATTCTTGAGTCTGTTTCGTTTAGTAGACAAGCGCCAGCTCTTTTACTGAAAATAAAAAAAACAAGTTTTCTCAACTGAAAGTAAGGAGTGACATCAAAACTTAAAACGCACAGAAATTACTTCGTATATGAAAGAGGCTGCTTCCTCATCAACGCCCCACTCTTTCCGCTAAAGTTTGACTCTTTCTCTCAATTCTTCTTTCTAAAACAGTAAAAAACTTTAGCGTAAAGAGCGGGGCGTTGATGAGGAAGCAGCCTCTTTCATATACGAAGTAATTTCTGTGCGTTTTAAGTTTTGATGTCACTCCTTACTTTCAGTTGAGAAAACTTGTTTTTTTTATTTAATTTCTGAACGTTTTTGAATCAATGCATGTTTTGATTTTGGCTCTCCGCAGAGGAATAATCTAAACGAAATTTGCATATTTTTATTTTTGGCTCAATGGCTTTCTCATAATTTTGATCGAATGATTTTGAGAAAAAAAGAGCAGGGCACGAAGCCTAGTTGCCCCCTGATTTTTTGGTTAAGTAAAAAGGCAACTAGAACTTTTAATTTTTTACGAATCTTTTTATTGGTAAAAGATTTACGTAACTTATAAATTAGCTTACGTAAAGAACTTTTGTATTCTCATGTTTTTATTACATATATGAGGGGATTCGCCCATCGTCAGTACCTCGCTCTTTACACTAAAGCTTAAATTTTATCCCAATTCATTAAGAATGACCCCCTGAATCACAAAAGCCGTAGAATAAGTAGTTGAAATTACCGAAAATACTTTAGCGTAAAGAGCGAGGTATTAGAAGGAGGTGAGCCCCTCATATGGGTAATAATTTCTGTTTGTTTTAAGTTTTATTGCTGTTCCTTACTTCCAGCTGAAAAAGCTTTTTCACTTTTATTTTTTAATTGTTTTTTTTTAAATAATGCTAGTAAATCCTGCTCTCCCTTCATGGAAATTTTCTTCTCCCATTACAAATTCTCGAAGGAAAGTTCCCCCAGCATATCCCCCTCTTCTCAACCCCTCCCCCAAACCAAAAAAATCCTCCTGAAAACGCCTGTATACTTCCCAATAACCATTACTATATGTAAGCACAGGTCAAAGTTTGTAACTTGTTGCCCCTCCCAAGGGGACTGTGGGGGAATAAGTCGTCCCCAAAGACATAGTTATAAGGTTTTTCGACTACGTTGAATAAAATGGCTATCTCAGAATTTTGATCCGTTGACTTTGGGAAAATAATTAGCGTGGGAGGGGGCCTAGGTGCCCTCCAATTTTTTTGGTCACTTAAAAAGGGCACTAGAACTTTTAATTTCCGTTAGAATGAGCCCTCTTGCAACATTCTAGGACAACTGGGTCGATACGATCACTCCTGGGGAAAAAAAAAACAAAAAAACAAAAAAACAAATAAACACGCATCCGTGATCTGCCTTCTGGCAAAAAATGCAAAATTCCACATTTTTATAGATAAGAGCTCGAAACTTCTACAGTAGGGTTCTCTGATACGCTGAATCTGATGGTGTGATTTTCGTTAAGATTCTATGACTTTTAGGGGGCGTTTCCCCCTATTTTCTAAAATAACGCAAATTTTCTCAGGCTCGTAACTTTTGATGGGTAAGACTAAACTTGATGAAACTTATATATTTAAAACCAGCATTAAAATGCGATTCTTTTGATGTAGCTATTGGTATCAAAATTCCATTTTTTAGAGTTTTGGTTACTATTGAGCCGGGTCGCTCCTTACTACAGTTCGTTACCACGAACTGTTTGATTTACAAAATTGATGACGCAGAGAGTCTGTAGGTTTATAAAATCAACATCACTAAGTCTAATTTGCTAGGGTCTAGCTCTCAATGGGAATG
>NW_027063048.1:0-51522 GCF_032884065.1 Artemia franciscana
GAGATGAATTTTTAGACCTTTAACAGGCCTGCAGTCTGCCCCCTTCCCTTGAAAAGAAACTAACTGTGAGATAAAAAGGTCCCACATAGCAGTAAAATATACAGAATGTAACCTAATCAGTAGTTGCACGTAGAATATGACAAAACCATAAAATTGTATATGTAAAAAAAAATGAAGTGATTTTTTTCACACCATCAATTAAGTTGTAAGAGAACATTTGAGAAAGAACAGTGGTTTTTAAAACGTCACAAAAAAGAGAAGCAAGTATTGTTTGGACCCCCGCCCTCTCCCAAGATTAGGCAAAAAGACCCTCCTCTTACTTAGGTATATTGTAGCCTGAAATTACAGCTTTATTTGTGTTTTCAACCCCCCCCCCCCCCAAGAAAAATAAAGGGTTGCACAGATCAATTGGCATTTTCAAAGATTTCTGGTTTCCAATTGACAATGGAGCATCTGAGACATAACATTTTCTATATGTCAAGTTTCATTAAGACCTTTCACCCATTCATGAGATAAAGATACCTCAATTTTCACAATTTCCCATCCCTCCAGTCCTCCCACCAGATGGTTGAATCAGGGAGACAACTGATATCAAGTCATTTTGTGCAGGTCCCTGACAAGCCTACCGATTTTCATTGCCCTAGCACGTTCAGAAGCACCAAACTTGCCAAAGCACTGAACCCCCCCCCCAACTCCCCCAAAGAGAGCAGACCCAGTCTGGTTATTTCAATCATGTATCTAGGACTTGTGCTTATTCATCCCACCAAGTTTCATCCTGATCTCTCCACTCTAGGCATTTTCCAAGATTTCTGGTTTCCCTCTCCAACTCCCCCCAATATCACTAGATCTTGTCAGGACTTAATAAGAACTCTGATGTTTAAAATAAGATCCTTCTAAATATCAAATTTCAATAAGAGCTATTCACCCATTTGTAAGTTAAAAATACCTCAATTTTCCTATTTTGTCTGAATTAACCATCCTTCCACTCCCCCCAGATAGTTGAATTGGGGAAGAATCTAATTCTAATTTATTCTTGTCTGGTTTCTGATACACCTACCACCTTTCATTGTCCTAGCTTATGTGGAAACGCCAAAACTAGCAAAACCAGGACCAAAAGACCAACAGAAATTGCAATCACTATATGTCACTTGGCAATTACCAAGTGCCATAAAAAAGAACAATTGATGTGGCCTGAAATTTTACTCAGTAAAATCCTAGTTTAGCTACTTTTTGCTATCTTGGAAAAGCCTGGGGTAACAAAATGTAACTTTAAGGGATGGGTCTACAGACTAAAAGCATGTACCAGAAAGGTATTTTGATGTACCTACCATCATGCCTCCCTCTAGATGGCTCTGACCTTTGATGACCCTTAAAATCTTTGTTATATAAAAGGAAAACCTTACAAAATAGATCTTTTGCTTAAATGAAGTACAACAAAATTGAAAATTGTTTTCAGCTTCACAACTTTGCTCAATACCAATTTATGAGATTTTAAAGATCCACAAAAACCTTTCCTTAATTTGGAACAACTCCCAGATATGGCTTAAAATTCAACTCAAACAACAGGACTTGCATTTTCAGAACTAAAACCACAGAAAAAGAAACTGTTAACTGAAAATTAAGGTAAAATGATGTTTTTCCAAAGTTTCAATAGGTCTAGACCTGTCAAGCAGACAAATGTTGAAGACCTAGAAATCAGAGGAGGGTGAACATGGAAGCTTGGCAATACCTTCCCAAAGTATTTTTTTTACCAGGATTTACAACACTGCTGAAAGTTTCATTTTTCTAACCCAATCCCTTTCCAAGATAGCAAAAAGGTAGCTACACTAGAATTTTATCATTTTCCTCAAATAACAGGAATTACAATAACAAAACTAAAAGCACAGAACAAGAAATTAAAACTGAATTTTATGCTATAATATACTTTTATCCTCATTCTAATCTAGGTAGGCTATAGACCTGACCAATAGGCTATATTATTTTTTGTAGTGTTTTGTTCTGAGCATATTCAGCATTATAGCAAACCATGTAACTGGCTTTTAAATAAAGTGAATATACCACTTGATGCCTTTTTAATGCTCTTTACAAATACACTAATAGCTTATACCACAAATTCAGATTTAATCACTTTTTAACCTAACCTAACCCTATTATAAATAATCTTAGAACTGAGAAAATGTAATATTATTTTGTTGAAAAGAGCATGGAGAAAACATTGTATTATTTGGTTGGAAATGACAGATAGCTTGTACTTTCATTGAAATTTTGTCATTTTTAAGAGTTTAAAGTGCTTAAATTTTAATATGTGGTAGAAGCAATTATCAAATTTGCAAAGAACATGAGAAAAGGCATCAAGTGGTATGATTGCTTTTTTGGTACTAAGTCAGTTATATAAACTGTCATTTTTTTTCATTTTTAAGAGCTAAAGTGAATAAATCTGAATTTTTGGTAGAAGCAATTATTATATTCATAAAGAGCATAAAAGAAGGGATTAAATGGTATATTTACTTTTTTTGAAAACTAGTTATATGGTTTGCTCTGAATTAACCAAAAGACAGAGCAGCAACACACAAAAGGTCTGGAGTAGAACAGCATATGTCCACAGGGAGACATGTTGGAGCAAAGATAGTTTCCAAATTATACTATTATTTACTTATAATTATTTTGGTTCACAGCAATTCCTAAAGCCCTTCCCCATTCAAACAGTCTTTTAACAATCTTTTGTTCAACCATATTTCCTTCTGTTTAACAACTATTATTTTTTCAAAGTTTTAATGGATATAGACCTGTCTAGTAGGGAAATCATAGACCAGAGGAGGGTGAACATGGAAGCTTGGAAATACCTTCCCAGATTAGGTCTAAGTTTTGACCCAGGATTCACTTGGCTATTCATTCTCCTAAACTAACCCCTTTCAAAGATAGCAAAACTAGAATTTTACTATTTTGCTCAAATAACAGAAATTGAATTATCAAAGCTAAAAGCATAGAACAAGAATTTTAAAACAGAAATTTAAGCTATAATGTCCAATCATCCTCTTGGAAGGCTAAAGAACAGTCAAATAGGCTATATTATTCAATAGTAGTGTATTGTTCAGAGCATGTAGCGTTTCAAGTTATGCACAGAAAGGTCTGGAATAGCACACTTTGTGCCCACAGGGAGACATGCTGCAGCAGAAATATAGTTTGCAAATTATACTTTTATCTTTAAATTGTGTTGTCTTTTAAGTATCTTTTTGTTCTAGCATGTTTCCTTCTGTAAAAGCACTTGCATAGACCTTCGACTATTTTGACTCCTTCTTAACACTAAAATATAAATTATATACATACAAAAAAAAGTTTGAAAACGGCCATTTTTGTCTAATATTGGATCAAAATGAAGAAGTGTTTGTATGAGGTAGTCGAAAATTAAGCCGAATGCTGTAGAAACAGGCTAAAGGCAGAACACAAATTGTTATCCTAAGAATTGGAAAAGAAGAACCTGAAGCTAACATCTATATGCAAATGGATATAGAAATGTCAATAAAAAATCAATTTCTTGTGACTTCAAAAAACGATAGCTAAGAATTCATGCGGCACTTGTTACGAGGTCGGAAGAGCCAAGAGCTCATGTGGCATGAGCTCTAGCTAAATTCTAAGAATCAATAGATTGATTTAGAAGGAAAATCTAAGGCTTGATGCTGGTCGGGATTTAAAATAAGAGCTGTTGGACACGCGGTCCTTCTAAATATCAAATTTTATTAAGATCCGATCACCCACTCGTAAGTTAAAAATATACCTTATTTTTTCTAGTTTTTCCTCTCCTTTCAGCCCCCAGATGATCGAATCGGAGAAAACGACTCCAACAAGTCAATTTGTGCAAGTCCCAGACAAGCCAAGCAGTTTTCATCGTCCTAGCACGTCCAGAAGCACCGAACTCACCAAAGCACTGGACTCCATTAATTCCCCCAAATAGATCGGATCCAGTCAGGTTACGTCAATCACGTATCTACAACATTTGTTTTTTTAACCCACCAAGTTTCATCCTGATCGCTTCACTTGAAGTGTTTTCCAAGATTTCCGGTTTCCCCCTCCAACTCACCCAATGTCACCAGATCTGGTAGGATTTAAAACAAAAGCTTTAAGACATGAGTTCCTCCTAAATATCTAATTTCATTAGGATCTGGTCTGTTGTTCATACGTTAAAAATACCTGAATTTTGCTAAATTTTCCAAATTAACACCAAACCTAATCTTCCAAAGAGATCAGATTCAGTCCGGTTACGTCAATCACGTATCTAGGACTTGTGCTTATTCTTCCTACCAAGTTTCATACCGATCTCTCCACTCTAAGTGTTTTCCTAAATTTCCCATTTCCCCCTCCAATTCTCTTAATATTGCTGGATACGGTCGGGATTGAACAGAAGAGCTCTGAGACACGAGATCCTTATAAATATTAAATTTCATTAAGATCTGATCACCCCTTCGTAAGTTACAAATACATCATTTTTTCTAATTTATCTGAGTTACACTGCCCCCCCAACTCCCCCAAAGAGAGCGGGTCTAATCTGGATATGTCAATCACATATCTTGGACTTGTGCTTATTCTTCCCACCAAGTTTCATCTTGATCTCTCCACTCTAAGCATTTCCCAAGGTTTTCGGTTTCCAAGATTTCTGTTTCCCCGCTCCAACCCCATATCTTTCCGGATCCAATTTGGATTTAAAATGTAAAATTTGATACATAAGATTTTTCATCAAATTTCATTTAGATCCGATCACACAATCGTAAAACAAAAATACGTCTATTACCACGTTTTCCAAGATTTCTGATTTCCAGCTCCATCTCCCACAACGTCACCAGGTCTGGTCGGAATTTAAGATAAGAGCTCTGAAGCAGAAGATTCTTTTAAATATCAATTTTCATTCAGATCTGATCACCTGTTCGCAAGTTACAAATACCTCTTTTTTCTAATTTTTCCGAATTCCCTCTAAACGATATCCCTCTAAGTATCAAATTTCATTAAGATCTGATCACCCGTTCGTAAGTTAAAAATATCTCATTTTTTCAAATTTTTCTGAATTATCCATTACCCCAGTCCCCCCCCCCCAGATGGTCGAATCGGGAATGTTATTGCTTTTCTCCTAATCCCAAAACCTTTAATAGGTTTTTTAGGCTCACACTGCGACTGAAGATTTTTAAATACTTTATTACATCGTTTTAATGAATAAACAAGCTAAAGAGCAAAAACGTGGTTTTCATTGAAAGGTAACAAATTCAAAAGTAGTTATTGTGCTTATGCTACAAATTGACATAACTTTTTTTGAATTTTAGTTGAAATTATCTTGGGGATGAGGGAGTCTATTGAATTAGTCGTTTATCCAAAAAAAAAAAAAAAAATATATGATGTCACCACAATGGTCACAATAATGGTCACCTTTGCAAAAATAATCATTAAAACCTAGTTGAGAAATGATAAAAGAATTGTATTGCTAAACGAACCTTTCTCACAAAATATATAAATATCAAACAATCCAAGATTTCACAGTTTCCAGAGTCTCTAAAACCCATCTTCACTATATGTCATGATTAAAGTCTGATGTGGATGATGGTGCATTCCAATGACATCTTGGTCGTGTACCTAAAACTAAGTCAATTGTGCCCAAGTCACAGAAAAAGAGTCACAAGCACCATATTGCAATAAACTTGGAAGCTAAAAACACTTTTCATTACTTTTATTGGCTCAAAATGAGATATAGCACCAATAAGTAAAAATACCCGGATTTCTGGCTTCCATTTAAAAATAAGACTAAAAATTAGAAAGATTAGCGTACGAAAAATAAGATACAGGACAGAGATCTTCTAGAGCCATTGATGCGTACTGAATCAACGTTTTGGTTGCTGGGTCTTTTTAACGGATAGAAAATATGTAAATGTTCGGAGGAGGTGATCTGGAGGGACGCTAAGTTTCAATATAAGATTGAGCATCTGCAGCCCAGCATTATCCCTTTTTACTAGACTAGTTGTGTTTGCTGCCCATTTTAATCACTGGTTATAATAACTCTGAAGAGTTTAATCTTACTGGCTTTAAGAGAATCAGAGATACCGTCTTCAGATCTGGCCAGCATTAAGAATCTGCCGATCAAGGATCAGAGAAGATCAAACCATCCAGGGAATCGTGCTGAAGCGAATAATTTTGGCTTTAATAGGTTTAAAAAAATACTGCCCACACAGACAGTTTAGTCAACGAGATATGGAGTGATTATTTTCATATATACAAAAGAGTGTCTTAATTTTATTGGTTCAAATTTGTGAAGTATTTCCCTAAGGTAGTCACATTGTGTCTTTTCTCTGGAAAGACTACCCAGTATTTTTAAGACCTGATTGGTTTCAAAGCTACGAGTCTGAAATCTGTAGCGAATCAAAAGAACAAAAAGCTGAATTTCGCCTGATTGGCTTTCCAATCTGGAGTTTTCAAGTCAATAGTCAGAACAAAAAGGTTTTACTCACAAGATCATATATTGCTGGGGCCCGGCAGTGAAGCCAAAGACAGCAATGTGAAAATACATTAAATGGCGTAAAGAGCAGAAAATAGTGTCTGCAAAAATATTTGTATATATTTCAACAACGGGATTACAACAATTAAAAAACCCTAAAAAAGAAAACCAAAAGCTTGAAGCCTAGTAGATATCGTTGCTAGAAATCAGACTTTCTTTATTAATCAAATATTTTTGAAAAGACTCCAATATTAAAAATCAGCAAATTGTCCATTTTTGTACAAATACAAGACCTATCTTTTTACAAAAGGAAAATAACGGAGCAATACAAAGAGAAAAATCATAATGATTTTAAAATAGATAGTTACTTTAAGGACTTTGTTAGTAACTATTTAAAGGTTCAAAGGTGTTTCAGCCATTTCATCAATTTTGTCTGCTCAAGCTAGCTTGTTTATCATGACACCCCCTATTAGTACGCCAAAAGTTGTCTCCAGCAGGGAAAAAACTGCTCTGACGAAGATATAAAACAATTCTAGGGACAAGATACATCATTGAAGGAATCTTGCAGAGGTTTGGAAGCTCTTATTGAGACCCTCACTAGTCGTGGCACGAATTCTAAAGTTAGGGTCTTAATCTTTGATAAGGTTAACTAGGTTTCATGGAATTCCGTAATCGAAGAAAATATTCCAGAGGCTTTTCTCAAAATAGCCAAAGGCCAAATACTTTTTGAATGTCAATGAAGAGCTGGTATAGGTTACGGGCGCGACCCAGATATTTCCCTTAAATCTGGTGCACAGTTCGAATTTGATAAATGGTCGATCTCTCGGGGCTAATCCGGTTTGTTACTTTTGGTTATCCGAGGAAGACACGGCACTGATCCGTTTAAGCAACATGCTGGTTAAAATTTTGGTGGTTTGAAAAGTTAGGCTAATAAGGAGGCAATTATTATCTTCTTGGGGCCCTGTCCCAAGAAGTGGGGGAAAGTTTCCCCAATTAACTTCAATTTAGATCCCAAACCAGAGTCTACAAACATCTGATACATAATGATAAGTATTTGAGCCAATTCCTACATTGAACACAGAGTTCATTACTGTATATGTATATCCTGTAGGGACTTACAGAGAAAGATTTTACCCCAAATCAAATTCTTGAAACTTTCAAACAAATGGTTTTAATTTAAATTTCTTGGCTTTAAGATCCTTTTCAAGATTTTCAAGAATTCCGAAGGTTTCCTTATTTTTCTCAATTTCCTACTTTTTTCATCAATTTAGCCTATTTCTAAAAAAATTATTAGTTTATTTAAGAGATATACTTTAATTTTTGTAGCTTTATGTTTAGTTTAGTGCTTCCATAAGTTGAAAGTTCTTCTCAAAGAGTTTGGGATACTGATAAGACAAGGATCTCGAGCACTTAAATGTCAAAATAAATATGAGAACTTTGAATGTCTCAAAAGAAAAACAGATTAAAAGAAAGCTATAAAAGAAAAAAAAGCATGAAGAACTGTAAAGAAACTTCTTATGGTTTAGAAATCATTTGAGCCATAATCCAACAGTACTAGAAAATTGAAAATAAGCTTCCGTTGAGTAAAACTGTGATCCGTTAAAATTTGGGTTTTATTTAAAGATACAATTTCCTTTTGACCCAACCGAATCTTTTTCTTAAATTAGTCTGACTATTTTACCCCTAAACTATTTTACCATTCATTACAGAGCAGTTAGCAGGTTAGATCTTGAGAAAAATCTTGGAGGGGGGAACCAGACCAAAGGTGCCAATATGATTCTAGCGTAATGATACGGGGGGTGTGGATAGCATTTTCGTCAGACCAGCTTGTTCGTGTGAATCTGATTGGTGCTGATGCAAAATGACTGAGAAACTTCATTGAAAGCCAGTAATATTTTCTAATAGCATTAAAATGCGTATCAAACAGTTCGTGGTAACGAACTGTAGTAAGGAGTTACCCGGCTCAATAGTGACCAAAACTCTAAAACGCGAAATTTTGATAACAATAGTTACATCAAAAGAATCGCATTTTGATGGTGATTTGAAATATATAAGTTTCATCAATTTTAATCTTACCCCTCAAAAGTTACGAGCCTGAGAGAAAATACCTTATTTTAGACAATAGAGAGAAACACCCCCTAACAGTAATACAATCTTGACAAAAATCACACCATCAGGTTTACCCTATTGTAGAAGCTTCAAGCTCTTATCTACAAAAATGTGGAATTTCGCATTTTTTGCCAAAAGACAGATCACGGATACTTGTTTATTTGTTTTTTTTTTGTTGTTGTTTTTTTCCTAGGGGTGATCGTATCGACTCAGCGGTCCTAAAATATCTCAAAAGGGCTCATTCTAACGGAGAATATAATTGATAGTGCCCATTTTAATTGACCAAAAATTGGAGGACACCTAGGCCCCCTCCTGCGCTCATTTTTTCCCCAAAGTCACCAGATCAAAATTCTGAGATAGCCATTTTATTCATCATAGTCGGAAAACCTAATAACTATGTCTTTGGGGACGACTTACTCCCCCAAAGTCCTCGCGGGAGGGGCTGTAAGTTGCAAACTTTGACCGTTGTTTACATATACTAATGGATATTTGGAAGTGTATAAATGTTTTCAGGAGGATTTTTTTGTTTGGGGGGGGGGGAAGTTGAATGGGGGGGGTTATGTGGGAGGATCTTTTCATAGGGGAATTTGTCAAGGGGGAAGAAAATTTCAATGAAGGGGGCGCAGGACTTTCTATAATTATTTAAAAAAAAACAATGACAAAATAAATATGAAAAGTTGTTTCTACTGAAAGTAAGAAGCAGCATTAAAACTTAAAACGAACAGAAATTATAACGCATATAAGGGGTTCACCTCCTTGTAATAGCTCGCTCTTTACGCTAAAGTATTTTTTTTAGTGATTTCAACTATTTATTCCACGACCTTTGTGATTCATGGGTCATTCTTAAGGAATTGGGACAAAATTAAAGATTTAGTGTAAAGAGTGAGGTATTGACAAGGGGGTGAACCCCCTCATATACGTTATAAAAACATACGAACATAGAAGCTAGTTACTACTACTACTACTAATAACTCACTGCAGCACCAAGCCGCCTGAGGCCAACACAGCTACGCACGCTCCTCCTCCAACCTAATCTATTTAAAGCCTCCCTCTTTACACCCTCCCAGGAAGTTCCCATTTCCTTTAAATCCTTATTTATGACATCCTCCCAACCCAGACAAGGACGACCTGCTTTCCGTGTAGCCCCAGACGGTTGGCCAAAAAGGACAATCTTCGGTAATCTGTCATCCTTCATCCGTAGAACGTGGCCTAGCCATCTCAACCTTTCTTTCATTATAGCCCCAGAAAGCGGGATTGAACCACACTTTTCGTACAACCTACTGTTTGAAATACGGTCAGTCAGCCGGGTACCCAGAAAAATCCGTAGGCAATTTCTCTGGAAAATATCTAGTAAATTTTCATCTGCTTTTCGGAGTGTCCATGCTTCAGAGCCATATTTGACCACTGTCATCACTGTAGCTTCCAATATTCTAATCTTGGTTTGTAGGCTTATCTTTCTATTCTTCCAAACTTTTTTTAACTGTGAAAAAACACCCTGAGCTTTAGCTATTCTACTTTTAACATCTTCACTGCTCCCACCATCTTTACTAATAATACTACCAAGGTAACCGAAGCTCCCAACCTGATCAATCTTTTCGTTACCTAAGGTCACCTGTTCATCTTCACTTATTCCTAACCTTAGTGACTTAGTCTTCTTAACATTAATTTTCAAGCCTATTTTAGCACCCTGAACTCGTAAAACCTCTAAAAATTCATTCATTTTGCTCACACTTTCATCTAATATGCTTAAATCATCAGCATAATCTAAGTCCAGGAGCGTTCTTCCTCCCCATTTGATTCCATGGTCTCCAATTGCCTTTCCTGTGCTCCTTAAGACGAAGTCCATCAAAATGATCCATATAAAGGGGGATAGAACACAACCCTGCTTAACTCCTGATTTAATACAAAACCAGTTGCTAACCTCATTTCCTACCTTAACCGCAGCAGTATTATTCTCGTACATAGCGCAAATCACTTTAATGTATTTTTCTGGTATACCATATAACGATAAGACCTTTGTTAACGCTGTTCTATCAACAGAATCGAAAGCTTGCTCATAATCGATAAAACTAAGGACCAAAGGTGTTTGACAACGAAGGGACTTCTCAATTATTAACCTAAGAGTGAAAACATGGTCGACACATCCTCTACCTTTTCTAAAACCGCATTGTTCTTCCCTTAAAACTTTGTCTACAGCATGTCTCAGTCTAAAAAGTATCATATTACTCAGTAATTTGCTACCTACAGAGACCAGACTAATGCCTCGATAATTCCGACATTCACTCTTGTCACCTTTCTTATACAGTGGTTTAATTAAGGTTTTCCTAAAATCATTGGGTACTTCCCCTTTTTCAAAAATCATGTTCATAATCTTCAGTAGCTTATTCCTAACCTCAGAGCCACCATATTTAAGGAACTCATTAATCATACTATCAGCACCTGGGGCCTTATTATTTTTTAATCCTTCTAGTACTGTCGCTAATTCTTCCTCACTAAACAAATCTTCCTTCACATCCAAGGTATCACAAACTTTTTCATTTTCATCTATATCTTTTCCTGCAACTGTATCTCGGTTTAGCACATTCTCAAAATGTTCCACCCATCTTTCTTTAACTTTTTCCTTATCACTAATTGTGACCCCATTTCTATCTTTAACTGGGACTAGTCCGGATCGGCTACTCCCTTTCAATTTATTAACATGCCAGTATAATATTTTACTATTATGCCGTCTAGCCGCATCTTCCAGATCCTCAGCAATTTTATCCATCGCCTCCATTTCACATCTCCTTAGTTCATATTTTAATGCTTTCTCCACTTTCTTTACATTCCTTTTGTTTTCATACGACCTATCGCTCAGATAATTCTTATACAAACCCCTTCTACTCTCTATTAAACCTAAAGCTTTTTCACTAATATTCCTAGTTGCTGTCTTAGCACTCTTCCCTAGGACACCATCAGCAACTTCACAAATTGTTTTTCTGAAATTATTCCATCCATCTTCCACATTGTCAAATTTTGAACCCTCAAGTTTAGTACTCAACTGTTCCTGGAATTTTTTTCTCAAATTTTCATCCTGAAGTCTACCAACATCATAACTTCCCGGGAGGGAGTTACTCTTCCGAAATTTCAGCTTTAAATTAACCTTAGACACTACTAGATGGTGATCTTTACTTTTAACATCAATAACGGCACTCCTATACACCCTAGTATCTTGTATTGATCCTGCTAGTCTTCTGTTTACAATAACATAATCAATAAGGTTTGCTGTCTTACCATCACGTGAATACCATGTCAACTTATGGGCCATTTTGTGACCAAACACCGTATTGGTTATAACTAGGTTGTTATACCTACAAAATTGCAAAAGCCTATAGCCATTACTGTTTTCTTTTCCTACACCAAAATTACCTAGGCTAGGATACCATCTATCCCTATTTCTACCAACCTGGGCATTAAAATCTCCTAGCAAAAACACCATATTTCTACCTGGTACCCTGTCTATTTGCTCCTGTAACTGTAAGTAAAATTCATCTGAGTCACTAGTATCTCCATCAGTTGGTTCAATGGGGGCATATACTACTATAACTGATACCCTAAACTTTTTAGTCATAAAATGAGCAATTAGTATTCTATTATTAATACCTTCCCAGCCTAAACAAGACTTAGCAGCTTCCTTATTCATCATGAGCCCTACTCCCTGTCTATGTACCCCATCCTTCCTTCCTGAGTAAACAAATTCTATGTCACCTAATTTCATGCTTCCTACCCCTGGGATATGAGTTTCTGAAACTCCTAATAAATCCAGTTCAAACCGTCTGAATTCGTCAGTCAAAATGTCGATGCGATAGTCATTTTTTAACGTCGTAACATTCCAAGTTCCAATTTTCATGTTCTTTAAATCTTTGAAATTATTTTGGCCTCAAGAAAAGCAGTGATCCCGGATACCAGTGCAGGATGGGGACCAACATATCTTCTCAAGTCTACACCGAAGCGCTTAAGCCGGCTTAGAACCGGACAGCAAGAAGTCCCTGGGACCTCCAGTAAGTTGGAGGCTTTGTGCAATCCTGGGCCCATCTTGGTCACAACATGGTTTTCAGCACTTGGCGATGCTCTTCTATCAACAAGAGTCGAAATCCTGCACAGACAGTCCCAAGCCTATTACCTCCGACTCATTATATATTCATGCCTACAAATATTATGCTACTACGGGGAGGCAGCCCATAGTAGATAAATTAGCTAGGAAGAGGTTTTTCAGCCCGAAAACGCCCATCAAAACAAACCAAGCCCAGAAAATTATCCAATAATCAGAATCCCGTACGAGTGCTGTGTTGTTTACTAGGCTATAATTTCCTCGAGGGGCGCCACTCCTCAAGTGGGAAAAATTGACCGCAAGTTTCCCAGTCTTGCAGGTACCCCGAAAGGGTCGAGGCAGCCCTTTACAGAGGCCGTTGTCCATAAATCTGGATCTTACGCCCTGCCGCAGTTGTCCTCCTATAGAGGATCCTCCCACGATGGTGTTCTGCTTCACCATGCAATTTAACCCATTACTGGGAGAAGGTTTGTAACTCATCTGACGCGTGAACACGGCAGTTGGCCCTGCTGAGTGTACATTTGAGGGGCCTTCTTCCTCCTCCACCTGAAATTATGACCCCCAGGGGAGGGTTTCCCAGTTTCTATTATGGGCCCCACTGGGACAAGGTCCTACTTGGCCTAAGCCTCCTATGGAGCTACTCTACCTATCTATAGGGCTTACATATATACATATATATATATATATATACACATACATATACATACATATACATACACACATACATATACACATACACACATATACACATACATACACATATACTCACTAACGTGCAAATATATACCCTGAATTGGTATAGGCTAGGTCTGTATAAATCATTCTGCCTTTCGGCATTCAAAAATTTGTTAAGACTCATCAAGTGCCCCTTCCCACGGTAATCTTTAGTAAAAGGCGAAAGATTAACTCGATATGAGGAGAGGCCAGAGCTATAAGTTACTTAAGTTAATTCGTACTGGTTACTTAAGTTAGTTACCAGAGCTAGTTACTTAAGTTAATTCGTACTTTACGTCTATTTTTTACTAATAAAAACATTCGTAAAAAATTTTAAGTTCTAGTTGCCTTTCTAAGTAATCAAAACATTGGTAGGACAACTAAGCCTCCTCCCCCACTCTTTTTTCTCAAAGTTTTCCGATTAAAACTATGAGAAAGCCATTTAGCAAAAAAAAAAAAAAAAACAAATGCGAATTTCGTTTTAATCTCTTATGTTCGGAGAGCCAAAATTAAAACATTCATTAATTCAAAAATGTTTAGAAATTAAATTAAAAAAAAATAAGTTTTTAACCGAAAGTAATGAGTGACAATAAAACTTAAATGCAACAGATATTACTCCGTATATGAAAGGGTTTTTCCTCCTCAACGCCCCACTCTCTACGCTAAAGTTTTTTACTGTTTTAAAAAGTAGAGTTAAGAATAAGAGTTATACCTTTACGTAAAGAGCGGGGCGTTGAGGAGGAAAAGCCCCTTTCATATACGGAGTAATTTCTGTTCGTTTTAAGTTCTAATGTCGCTCCTTACTTTCAGTTAAAAAAACTTGTTTTTTTTAAAATTTAATTAACAACAGACACGAGCAGATTCTTTTATGAATAAATTATAATGGCTTCATTGAGACTTTCTGAATGAGAAGACCAGATTAATTTTTTTTTTTTTAGGGAAACCTCTAATTTCTAAGAGTGGAAATACAACTGTTTTTACAGGAGGTAGAGAATGGTAAAGCACCCCCTTGATCCGCTACAAGATTCCAACATTTTCTATAAATAGACTGAAAACCAAACGCAAACCTGTTGCTGCGGAATATCTGAGCAGCACTTGAAATGCGGGGATCCTGCCTTTTTGCTTTGACAGCTAGACAAAATTTTGAAGTCATTGCACGACAAGAGAGGGAATATTTAGTCTTTACTTGTGTCAAGGGCTCCTTTTTTCGAGGATTCTTTAATCGGAACCAGAACCAAAACATGGAACTAAAACATGGAAATAATGTCATGTACATTTTCACTAAGCATTAATATTGTAATATAAAATAGTTCCATTTCTATTTGATAATTTTTTCAATGCGTTTCTTACCTTTCTATCTTTCTTACGTTTCATTAATTCTATTTGATCTGTTTATTGACCTCCAGTGCTCAATCAAGTCCTAAATGATCAATTCTGAGCATTCATCTCGTTAGAACCAGTTAGGTCATTTTTTCTTTGTAAAATTCCCCGTTAAACGGGGAAAAATAAGACAAATATTCGCAAAAATACACCCAAAGTAGAGATATTGCGTTTTCTTGTGATAACATTGTTCACTTCAGAAATGGATGGTCTTGGGTGTTCTACCTTATCTCAATTTAGGGCGTGTCGCCGAAAAACGGTCAAAATGGTGTTTAAACACGCGCTTTAATAAGTTCTAACTTAACCCAGTAGCGTCCAGCGTTCTCATCTGGGAATACCTTACTTTAAATTTATATGACTAACACGGTAGCAGCTAGGGCAAATTTTAAGCGTTCCTTAAGGTCAATCTCCCAGGTTTGAAGCCAATGCTATTTTGCTATAGCAGTGAAATGCGTATCAAACAGTTCGTGGTAACGAACTGTAGTAAGGAGCGACCCGGCTCAATAGTAACCAAAACTCTAAAAAATGGAATTTTGATACCACTACCTACATCAAAAGAATCGCATTTTAATGCTGATTTTAAATATATAAGTTTCATCAAGTTTAGTCTTACCCATCAAAAGTTACGAGCCTGAGAAAATTTGCGTTATTTTAGAAAATAGGGAGAAACACCCCCTAGAAGTCATAGAATCTTAACGAAAATCACACCATCAGATTCAGCGTATCAGAGAACCCTACTGTAGAAGTTTCAAGCTCCTATTTACAAAAATGTGGAATTTTGTATTTTTTGCCAGAAGGCAGATCACGGATGCGTGTTTATTTGTTTTTTTTTTCCCAGGGGTGATCGTATCGACCCAGTTGTCCTAGAATGTTGCAAGAGGGCTCATTCTAACGGAAATGAAAAGTTCTAGTGCCCTTTTTAAGCGACCAAAAAAATTGGAGGGCACCTAGGCCCCCTCCCACGCTAATTATTTTACCAAAGTCAACGGATCAAAATTCTGAGATAGCCATTTTATTCAGCGTAGTCGAAAAACCTTATAACTATGTCTTTGGGGACGACTTACTCCCCACAGTCCCCATGGGAGGGGCAACAAGTTACAAACTTTGACCAATGCTTACATATAGTAATGGTTATTGGGAAGTATACAGGCGTTTTCAGGAGGATTTTTTTTGGTTGGGGGAGGGGTTGAGCAGAGGGGGATATGCTGGGCGAACTTTCCATCGATAATTTGTCATGGGGGAAGAAAATCTCCATGAAGGGAGCGCAGGATTTACTAGCATTATTTAAAAACACAATGAAAAAATAAATATGAAAAAATCTTTCAGCTGGAAGTAAGGAACAGCATTAAAACTTAAAACAAACAGAAATTATTACCCATTTGAGGGGCTCACCTCCTCCTAATACCCCGCTCTTTACGTTAAAATATTTTTAGTAATTTCAACTATTTATTCTACGGCTTTTGTGATTCTGGGGTCATTCTTAATGAATTGGGACAAAATTTAAGCTTTAGTGTAAAGAGCGAGGATCTGACGAGGGGGCGAACCCCCTCATATATGTAATAAAAATATGAGAATACAAAATTTCTTTACGTAAGCTAATTTATAAGTTACGTAAATCTTTTACTAATAAAAGTATTCGTAAAAAATTAAAAGTTCTAGTTGCCTTTTTAATTAACAAAAAAATTGGAGGGCAACTAGGCTTCCTCCCCGCTCTTTTTTTCTCAAAATCATTCGATCAAAATTATGAGAAAGCCATTCAGCCAAAAAAAATGCAAATTTCGTTTTAATTATTCCTCTGCGGAGAGCCAAAATCAAAACATGCATTGATTCAAAAACGCTCAGAAATTAAATAAAAAAAACAAGTTTTTTTTAACTGAAAGTAAGGAGCGACATTAAAACTTAAAACGAACAGAAATTACTTCGTATATGAAAGAGGCTGCTTCCTCATCAACGTCCCGCTCTTTACGCTAAAGTTTTTTACTGTTTTAAAAAGAAGAATTGAGAGACAGAGTCAAACTTTAGCGTAAAGAGCGGGGCGTTGATGAGGAGGCAGCCTCTTTCATATACGAAGTAATTTCTGTTCGTTTTAAGTTTTAATGTCGCTCCTTACTTTCAGTTAAAAAAACTTGTTTTTTTTTATTTAATTTTATTTAGTTTTTATTTATTATTTAAGTTTTTTTATTTATTTATTTAATTTTTTATTTAGTTTTTTACTGTTTTAAAAAGAAGAATTGAGAGACAGAGTCAAACTTTAGCGTAAAGAGCGGGGCGTTGATGAGGAAGCAGCCTCTTTCATATACGAAGTAATTTCTGTTCGTTTTAAGTTTTAATGTCGCTCCTTACTTTCAGTTAAAAAAAAACTTGTTTTTTTTATTTAATTAACAACAGACACGAGCAGATTCTTTGATGAAAAAATTACTGTGACTTCATTGAAAGCTTTAACATGAATAGGCAGAACAAATTTGCATTTTTTTTTTCATTAGAGCTTCATAAAAAATTAATAAGTGAGGACACATCTAATTTTTATAAGTAGTAATAAACCACTTTTAGAAAACGTAGAGAATTGTAAAGTAGCCTCTCGATTTGCCACAAGGTTCCAAAATTGTTGGCCGTGATTTTTTTTTTTTTTTTTATTATCATCAGTTTCCTTTAAAATTTGCCATTTAAGATTATCTTTCTTTACTATTTAAAAGGGTTGTACTAATCATGCAGCCTTGATTTTTGTGTCGTTTTGTGCACCATATACCGATAAATAATTCCAAAAATTCTTAAATTTGTAGTTATAGTAAGAGATGATTTTTAGCAATAATTCTTAATATTCAAGATTTCCTCCTTTCTCATTAGCTTAAGCACTCCTTGAGGGGTTTGCTAGAATATCATTAAGAATGTTGACATCTCCCTTGCATTACGACCATATTTAAAAGGAAGTTGAAAACATGTATAATTGGTAACAACACCTTGAGGCAATATCATTTTTACACTTCATACGAATTGGAATTTGTTAGGTTACAAAGCTGTTACAAAGCAGATAACAGTTTGGCTTTAAAAGTAAAGAAACACCGATTGTAGGCCTATAAAATGTATGAACATTATTCTTAAAAAGAACAATATTCTTAAAAACACATTATTTTAAACATTATTGGCCTTTAAAGGTAAAGAAACACCGATTGTACGCCTATAAAATGTATGAATATTATTTTAAAAAAAACATTATTCTTAAAAAAACATTATTTTAAACATTATTGGCCTTTAAAAGTAAAGAAACACCGATTGTAGGCCTATAAAATGTATGAACATTATTTCTTTTTAATCTAAAGTTGTAGGCTATCTGTCCATTTTAGTTCCACAGGATCGTATTTTATTCCTAATAGTGCCGTATCTTAGAATATTTTGGTTTTTCCCCATTATCTCATATAGTTGATGATTAATAGGCTCGTTCATAAATGACTGAGTACCCCTGTTTGGAACCGGGGTAATCAAATACTTTGCTTTGCGGAGTAATGCATATACTATCAAATTAATGTCATTAAAAGTGATAAGTTCCTGAAGGTGCATAATAAACATTTGGCACCCTTGCCCTGGGGTCATAAATACAGGTAAGGGAGGAAGAAAACCCCTAAGGAGTATCTAATAAATTTTTGAAACTACTTATATTTATATACTGTTCACCAAAAACAAGAGCTAATAGCTTATATGGCACTTGTGACGAGGTCAAGAAGAGCCACGACCCATGAGCTCATATGGTATGAGCTCTAGCAAAATTCTAAGAATCAATAGATTGCTTTAAAAGGAAAATCAGAGGCTTAATGCCGGTCCGGTCGGGATTTAAAATAAGAGCTCTGAGTCACGAGGTCCTTCTAAATATCAAAATGCATTAAGATCCGATCACCCACTCGCAAGTTAAAAATACCTCAATTTTTCTAATTTTTCCTCTCCCTTCACCCCCCCCCCCAATGTTTGAAACGAGGAAAACGACTTTATCAAGTCAATTTGTTCAGCCCCCTGACACCCTACCTACCGGTCTAAACATTGAAAACTCGTAAGTTAAAAATGCCTCATTTTTTCTAATATTTTAAATTAACCGTCCCTCCACTCCCCCCATAGATGGTCGAATCTGAAAAATGACTCTTTCTAATTTAAGCTGGTCTGGTACTCATTTTTTCTAATTTTTCAGAATTAACCCTCCCCTCACCTTCCTCAAAGAGAGCGGACCCGTTCCGGTTATGTCAATCACGTATCTAGGACTTCTGCTCATTTTTACCACCAAGTTTCATCCCGATCCCTCCAATCTAAGCGTTTTCCAAGATTTTAGGCTCCCTCAAACTCCCCCCAGTGCCTCCGGATCCGGTCGGGATTTAAAATAAGAGCTCTGAGGCACAATATTCTCCCAAAGTTTCAAATTTCAGTAAGATCCGATCATTCCTTCGTAAGTTAAAAATACCTCTTTTTTTCTAATTTTCAGAATTGACCCCCCATCCCAAACTCCCTAAAACAGAGCAGATCCGTTCCAGTTATGTCAATCGCGTATCTAGGACTTCTGCTTATTTTTCCCACCAAGTTTTATCACGATTCCTCTATATCTAATCGTTTTCCAAGATTTTAGCCCCCCCCCAATCCCCCCAATGTCTGGAAATCCAGCTCTCCCTCCATGGAAAATTTCTTTCCCCCACGAGAAATTTATCCACGGAAAGACCCTCCTTGACTTGACTTACTTGACTTAAGGCTCCTGCCGCATGGGATGCGGCGTAGAGAGCTTCGCAACTTGACTTCTCCAGGCGGACCGGTCTGCTGCTAGATGAGGCGCCTCGTCGACAGCAATGTTGGCCATCACCAAGAATTTGTCGAGGCTGTCTTTCCACCTTGTCCGAGGTCTGCCCCTCGGGCGAGACCAGCCATGGGCTTCCGGGTCGAAGTCGTACACTATTCGGGCTGGCGTTGATGTCGGCATTCGTAGGAGGTGTCCGAACCATCTGAGAGACCTCTGCGCTATCTGGACGGAGAATGGCACCTGGGAGGTGAGAGTAAGCAACCTTGCGTTGCTTACAAAATCATCCCACCGGAATCCCTCGATCCGGCGAAGCTGTTTCGTCTGACAGACGTCTATCATTTTAAGGATGGTTGATTTGAGGGGCCAGGTTTCCGCCGCGTAGAGCAGGACGGAGCTTACGGATGCGTTATAAATTCGCATTTTCGTACGCCTTGAGATGTGCGGCATTCTCCATAGACTGTTGAGTCTACCGACGATGGAAGAGGCTTTCGATATTCGGCTGCATACCTCTTCGTCTACGGAGCCATCATTGGACAGCACAGAGCCGAGGTAAGTGAAGTTTTTAACGACTTCAACAAGTGTTCCGCAGACAGTTATGGTATCAGGGTGCGAGACTGGACCTGGGGGTTCAATTGCCATAATCTTAGTTTTGAGCCAGTTGATTTTCAGCCCCACTTTTGCTGCCTCTTCCTTCAGGACTTCCAGAGCGTCAGTCAGCTGGTCGATTGAGTCGGCAACGAGAGCAAGATCGTCTGCGAAGTCCGCATCCGTCAGAATGCGATCTCCAAACTGCAGACCAAAAGGCAGGCGATTTGTAGTTCTTGTCATCACATAGTCTATCACACAATTGAACAATTCCGGGGCGGCGGCACACCCTTGGCGAACGCCAGTTTTGATATTGAATGTCGTGCTCCGTTTTCCGTTGACGTGGACGCAACTCTCGGTCTCTTCGTACAGCTTTTCAAAAAGCTTGCAGTATTTATCAGGTAGACCCGTCGATCTAAGTATTAGCCAAACAGAGTTGCGATCGACGGAGTCAAAAGCAGCTTTGAAGTCTACGAAGGTCACGTATGCGTTCCTCCTGAATTCTCTAGTTTTCTCAATTAACTGGCGCATAGTGAAGATTTGTTCGACAGTGGACCTCCCTGGCATAAATCCGGCCTGCTGAACTCTCCTTTTTCTTCGGAGGATACTCGTGCATCTGTCTAGCAGGGTCATGGCAAAGAGCTTTCCAGGGACTGAGAGAAGGGTTATACCTCTGTAATTAGAGCAGATGCTCTTGCTCCCCTTTCTCTTCCAAAGGGGCAGGATTATGCCAAGTCGCCAGTCCTTCGGGACCCATTCTGTGCGCCACACCACGGAAAACAGCATTTGCAGCCAAAGTAACATCGCCGGTCCAGCATACTTCAGGAGCTCAGCGGATACTCCGCATACGCCTGCCGCTTTGTTATTCTTTAGACGTTTCAAAGCAGAGTGGATTTCTGCTGTCGTGAAGGAAGTCTCTGGTTCATTTGACGGCACTTCCTGAGTGCTGGCAGCTAGGCGTGCGAGTTCCTGGTCAGTCTGTGCTACAGCATCGGCATTGAGGAGACTTGAGAAGTGGTCTTTCCATCGACTGACCTGAGCGGCCTCGTCACTAAGTGGCTGGCCGTCCGCAGAGACAACAGATGCAACTGAGGGGGCTTTGTCGCTTGAGAGGTCACGGAGGTGCTTGTAGAGGCTCCCGACGTCCCCTTTCATGGCTGCGCCCTCCAGCTCGTTTGCCTTCCTTTCCACAAACAGTTTCTTGTCTCGCTGTATCAGCTTGTTGCGGACACCATTGAGGCGCCTGTAGGTCGGCATGTCGCCCAGAAGCCTTGCCTTGCGTCTCTGCTCAATGACGTCAAGCGTATCGAACTGAACCCACGCTTTCTTAGCACGCTTCGCCCTTCCAATATTTGCGGTCGCTGACTCCAGGACATTCTTCTTAAACGAGATCCATGCGTCCTCAGAACTTTCAAATGGCAGGAGTGCGTCGAAGCGGTTCGAGACATCAATGGCATACTTGGACCGTATCTCTTGATCGGAGAGACGAGAGACATCAATCTTGGTCGGTCTAGGTTGCGAGCGCTGGGCTTGGAGCCTCAGTCGCATATTAGCTACAACGAGGCGATGGTCAGTGTTACCAATCTCGGCTGACCTGTACGTCCTGCAGTTACTAATCGAGGATCTCCATCTCTGTGAGACAATGATATAGTCGATCATTTTTTTGGTACGGCCGTCGTTGCTGTACCATGTGTATTTGTGGATATCCTTCCTTGCGAACAGCGTGTTCGTAATGACAAGGTTATGCATGCTGCACAGTTGAAGGAGCCTTAGCCCATTGTCATTTAGAGGGTCCGGAATAACTGGTCCGATGACTTGCCGCCATAGGTCGTGGTTGTCGCTCACTGTTGCATTCATATCACCCAAAAGGATGACAATATCGTGGGGGGATATCTTGGACAGTTCATTAGCCAGGGCAGAGTAGAAAGTTTCTTTTGCTTCGTCGTCGGCTTCATTCGTCGGAGCATAGCAGACAAGGACTGTCATTTTTCCTTGCTTATGACTCAGTCGAGCATTAGCTATTCTATCCGAGACGGGAGTAAATGACAGTAGACACTTTATGGACTTGTTATCAAGTACTAGTCCGACCCCATTTCTCCTAGTCGTTGTCTGTCCAGACCATAGAAGGTGGTATCCCTCACCTATGGGATCAGTCCCATTCCCGACTAGGTGGGTTTCTGTTATTCCAGCAATAGAGATGCGGAATCGTTTCAGTTCCATCGCCAGAAGCGTCTTTGCTCCGGGAAAGTTCAATGTCAATACATTCCAGGTGGCAATCCGGAGGCCACCATGGTCAAGGAGATTCAAACGCTGGTCACTTCTCAGTCCAGGGGCGAGCAAGGGTCGTGATGGGATAAAAGAAGATCGGTCATCCGAGGCATTTGCTAAGCTATTCATTGCAATCGATTTCAGGTGGAGGGTTGCAGGCCCAACCGACCCTAGGCCTGGATTCTGATTAGAGCCAGGATTTACCTGGATACTGAGAATCCTGGGGTGGGCTCCACCCACCTCATGAGGTTGAGGCCACCCTGATCGGAGCGATTAGTTAGGGGAAACCCCATATCCAGAGGTACGTGGTCAACAGACATTGTCTGCATCATTCCGGACGAACTCCATCACCTCCACGTAACTTAAATTAGTTATATTTCTGGAACGAATATTTTGAAATAGTAACAAAACGCGAAAGAGGTCGAAACTATTTTTATGAAAATGAAAGTCATATGTTCAGTAATTTACAAATGACTTCTCTTTACTTTCAGTTGGGAAAAACTTGTTTTTTTATTATTTTATAACAACCAAAAGTCGTGAACATACAATATCTTCTGTTCTTGTTAAATAAAATAACAAGTTTTTGTAACGGTAAGTAAGGAGCGACATTAAAACTTAAAACAAACCGAAATTACTCAGTATATGAAAGGGGCTTTTCCTCCTCAATGCCTCGCTCTTTATGCTAAAGTTTGACCCTTTCTCTTAATTCTACTTTTTAAAACAGTAAGAAACCTTAGCGTAAAGAGCGGGGCGTTGAGGAAGAAAAGCCCCTTTCATATACGGAGTAATTTCTGTTCGTTTTAAGTTTTAATTTCGCTCCTTACTTACCGTTACAAAAACTGTTTGCTCTCCGCAAACAGTTTTGATCTTGGCTCTCCGCACATAAATAATTAAAACAAAATTTGCATATTAATTAATTGCAATTAATCAGAAGATTTTGAGAAAAAAGAAGCGAAGGAGGAGGCCTAGTTGCCCTCCAAGTTTTTGATTACTTAAAAAAGCAACTAGAACTTTAAATTTTTTACAAACGTTTTCATTGGTGAAATATATACGTAACTTACGTAACAAACTTCTATATTCGTATGTTTTTATTGCGTATATGATGGGGTTCAACCGTCGTCGATACCTCGCTCTTTACACTAAAGTTTAGATTGTGTCCCAATTCCTTAAGAATGACCTCTGAATCACAAACTTCGTAGAATAAATAGTTGAAATTACTAAAAATACTTTAGCGGAAAGAGTGAGGTATAACGAGGAGGTGAACCCCTCATATGTGTAATAATTTTTGTTCGTTTTAAGTTTTAATGCTGCTCCTTACTTTCAGTAGAAAAACTTTTCATATTTACTTTTTCATTGTTTTTTCAAATAAAGCTGGAAAATCCTGCTCCCCCTTAATTGAAATTACCTTTTACCATGAGAAGTCTCTCCCTGGAAATATCCTCCCACGTACCCCCCTAACTCTCCTCCCTAAACCAAAAAAATACATAGAAAACGTCTGTACACTTCCCAGTAACCATTACTATATGTAAACACAGGTCAAATTTTGTAACTTGCAGCCCCTCCCACGGGGACTGCAGGGGAGTAAGTTGTCCCTAAAGACATAGTTATTAGGTTTTTTGACTATGGTAAATAAAATGACTATCTCAGAATTTTGATCTGGTAACCTTGGAGGAAAAATGAGCGTGGGAGGCGGCCTAGGTACCCTCCATTTCTTTTGGTCACTTAAAAAGGCACTAGAACTTTTAATTTCCGTTAGAATGAGCCCTCTCGCAAGATTCTAGGACCACTCAGTCGATACAATCACACCTGGGAAAAAAACAAAAAAAAAACAAGAAAACACCCATCCGTGATCTGTCTTCTTGCAAAAAAATGCGAAATTCCACATTTTTGTAGATAGGAGCTTGAAACTTCTACAATAAGGTTCTCTGACACGCTGAATCTGATGGTGTGATTTTAAGATTGCATGACTTTTAGAGGGTGTTTCCCCCTATTTTCTAAAATGGGGCAAATTTTCTTAGGCTCCTAACTTTTGATAGGTATAACTGATCTTGATCTAACTTATATATTTAAAATCAGCATTAAAATACGATTCTTTTGATGGAACTATTGGTATCAAAATTCCATTTTTTAGAGTTTTGGCTACTATTGAGCCGGGTCGCTCCTTACTACAAACAAATTATTGGAATATCGGACATTATTTAACAAAATTCGAACTTTAGCGTAAAAAGCAAGGTATTGAGGTGGTGGCAAACTTCATCATATACATAATATGAAGGGGTTCGCCCCCTCGTAAATGCCTCGCTCTTTACGCTAAGCTTCGAATTTTGTTCCAATTCTTTAAGAATAACCCCTGAATCTCAAAGGCCGTTTAATTAGAATAAATAGCTCTTTTGTAATTGCTAAAAAAACTTTCGCGTTGAGAGCGAGGCATTGACGAGGGGACGCACCCCCTCATGTACGTATTAATTTCTGTTTGGTTTTAAGTTTTAATTTTAGTCCTTAATTTCTTTTGAAAAAACCTGTTTTTTTAATTTAATTTCTGATGGCTGAATAAATAATGCTGGGAAATCCATTCTTCCACCATTAAAATATTCCCCATAGCCCTCTCCCCATACTTTTCCCCTCACCAGAAAGAATTCCCCCTTAAAACTTCTTTATACCTCCCAATAACCAATACTAGGCTATATGTAAATAATGGACAAAGTTCATAACTTGCTACTTTTCCCCTGGGACTGTGGGGGATTAAGTCGTCCTCGAAGATATAGTCATTAGGGATTTCAACTATGCTGAACAAAATGGCCATATCGAAATTTTGATCCAGTGACTTTGGGAAAAAATGAGCGAGAGAGGGGGCCTAGACCTCCAATTTTTTGCACTTAAAAAAGGTTCTAGAACTTTTAACTTCGTTTGAACGAGCCCTCTTGAGAAATTTTAGGACCACCGGGTCCATACAATCATCCCTGGGGAAAAAAGGGAAAAAAATAAACACCCATCCGTGATCTTTCTTCTGGCAAAAAGTACAAAATTCCACATTTGTGTAGAGAAGAGCGTGAAGCCTCTACTGTAAAGTTCTCTGATATGCTGAATATGATGGTGTAATTTTTATTAAGATTCTTTGCCTTTTAGAAGGTGTTTCCCTTTTTTTGGAAATAAGGCACATTTTTTCAGACTCGTGACTTTTGATGGGTAGGAGGAAACTTGATGAAACTTATATATTTAAAATCAGCATAAAAATCCAATTCTTTTGATATCTCTATTGGCATCGAAATTCCGTTTTTTACAGTTTCGTTTTCTATTGAGCCAAGTCGCTCCTTAATTACAGTTCGTTACCACGAACTGTTTGATTTAAAGATCTAACCACTTGCTTGGATTTTTCTTGCATCATTGTTGCTACACAAAAGCTTTTTAGCAATTCAAGCTAGAAACATAATATATAGTAGATGACTTTTTGCAACCTTGTACAGTAATGTAGGTAATAACCCCTTACCCCCCCCCCAAAAAAAAAAAAACAACAAAAACATAAAAGTTGAATTCGAAGGTTGTCAGGTGAGGACCTTCTTTCCAAATAACACTTTTTTGAAGGAGCCATTTATAAGGGCGGAATGCCCGAACTACCAATTTTAGTAATCGGTGTGAGCAGAGGGAGATAATTTTCGCAGACAAAGAGCGGCAAAATTGATTTTGGTTATTCAAATCGAGTTTTTTAGTGTGTGGTGTGTTTCAGATAAACTAGTTAAGCTAGATGCAGGAATAATTTTACTTCCTGAAGGTTCATACAACAATTAAATAAAAAACAAGTTTTTAAACTGCGAGTAAGGAGCGATATTAGAACTTAAAGCGAACGGAAATTATTCCGTATATAGAAGGGATTGACCCTCTTCTCAACGCCTGGCTCTTTACGCTAAAGTTTGACTCTTTCTCTAAATTCTACTTTCTAAACAATAAAAAACTTCAATTTCCGTCAGAATGAGCCTCTTGCGACATTCTAGAACAACCGGGTCGATACGATCACCCTGGGAAAAAAAGAAAACAAAAAAAAAACAAATAAACACGCATTCGTGATTTGTCTTTTGGCAAAAAAATTCAAAATTTCCCATTTTTGTTGATAGAAGCTTGAAACTTTTACAGTAGGGTTCTCTGATACGCTGAATCTGATGGTGTGATTTTCGTTAATATTCCATGACTTTTAGGGATGCTTCCCCTTATTTTCTAAAATAAGACAAATCTGATGGTGCGATTTCGTTAAGATTGTGTGACTTTAAGGGGGTGTTTCCTCCTATTTTTTAAAATAAGGCAGATTTTCTCAAGCTCGTAACTTTCATGGGTAAGATTCTTTTGATGTAACTATTTGTATCAACACTCCGTTTTTTAGAGTTTTGGTTACTATTGAGCCGGTTCGCTCCTTACTAAAGTTCGTTACCACGAACTGTTTGAAAATGCAACTTGTAAATGAATAAAAGTATTATATTCTACTATAACTTTGAGATAGAACTTACTAATGTCTCAGGTTTTCCCACCCCTTATTTGTTCTTGTTTTTTTGTGCCTATTGTGAAAATTCAAATACTAAACTGTTATCTGACTTGTAACCAACCAAATTCCAATGTTCAGCTGTTACCGAATAGACATGTGAAAAGCTAAATTCCCTTTAAATCTGGTCGTAATGTAGAAGGAAGTCAACAGTCTTTAGATATTCTGGTACAACCCACAAGGAGCAATTAAGCCAATGAGAAAGGAGGAAATCTTGTTACGTATTTCAATGCTAATAGGATGAAAATAGAAATAGATTCAAATGCTAAATTCAATCGAAATAGAATTCGCTTTCAACCTAAGAGAATCGTGTTCCTTAAACAGTCATAAGTATCAGAGAACTTAAAACGAACATAAATTACTCCGTATATGAAAGGGGCTTTTCTTCCTCAACGCAATGATGCATAGACGGATGGATGATAGACTTATCTATTAACAAGTGAAATGACATCATTTGTATACAATTTTAAAAAGGGTTTATGCCAGATTTGCCTCTCACTCACTTGGACTATCTATCTTGTTTTTTTCTACAATTAAATCGTGGCTTGATGCCTGCAACTACTTGATTTTAATTACAATATGTATATTCAAAAATTCCAATATATATATATATGTATATATGTATATGTATATATATATATATATATATATATATATATATATATATATATATATATATATATATATATATATATATATATATATATATATATATATATATATATATATATATATATATATATATATATATATATATATATATATATATATATATATATAGTACCTTATACAACAATCCAAGAAATCATGTTTACGATTTAATTTGTATGTAATAGTTTAATTTTAATCATGGTTGCAGCGGCAGCTGCAACCTATTAGAAGACAAACCACGGCCCAAGAATGTATGTATAGAAGCTATCTAACATGAATTGGCAATGTCAGTATAGGGGAAAATGTAGTTCATTTGTTCGTCTCTTCAGCTATTCGGAAGCTAAAAATTGGGATCTTTAGCCCAAATTATCAGAAAGAAAAATATTGATAGGAGTTATACAGTGACAGGTTTTGATTAATTATATAACATAGAATCCTAAGATATACATAAAATCGGAAACAAATCCTTTAACATTTATTATTTCTTAGATATCGCTTACTCCATTCACAAAAATTATAACACATACAAAAAAACATGAAACCTAAAGCGCCAGATAGCATCCACAACCAGCAGTAACCACTTAACTTTCAGCCGGGGCTTCCGCGGCAGCTTCAGGCGCAGTTTCTGCAGGGTTTGGTTTGATAGGTGTTGCTTCAACGGGGGTTGCCTCTGCAGGTGTTCCTTCTGCAGGTACTGCTCCTGCAGGTACTGTTTCTACAGGCAGTGTTTCTGCAGGTGATGCTTCGGCAGGAGGGGCATCAGCTGCTGGTACTTCACCTGCCTCATCAGGAGTTGATTCAGGAGTAGGTGCTGGTTCTCCATCTGCTGGTGCAGCTTCAGTGGATGAACCCTTAAAATTGATTTTATTTACTTAGCTTAGTTAGTAATAAAATAAAAAGAAAAGTAAAAAGCAAATCCTAAGCTTTGACAGAATATAAGCAATTGCACAAAATGGAAATAAAAATGACAGTACGCCGCATATCATGCGTTTCAAGATCAACATTTTAGGCAATGGCATCTATTGTCTAAAAATGGCAGCCTCTATAAGTATTGACCATTCTGTTCAGTTTCTTGCCTCAGACTTAATTGACGTTTAAGTGCTTTCAATTGCAAAAAAAAAAATATTTGATGTATGAGCTACAGGCTAGAAAACGAGATTACAAGGTTGATCAAAATCTAGACTGACAGACAAAGAGTACAAACAGCATCTATGACGACACTTAATTTCATCCTTTTTATTCGTTGCACATAAACAAATTACCTTCAGTAGCAGGTTGGTCTAAAGCTGACTGATCAGGAGCAGGCTGCTCTATGGTAGCTGGCATTGTCTCGCCTTCAGCTGGGGGTGGTGGGTTTAGACCTAGTTGAAATATTAGTTAAGAATACAGGAAGCTTAAAGTTAAAATTCATTCACCTAGTCCATTTTTACATGAATAAAGCTACTTTCTTAAAAATCGCTTTCTGATTTGCAAAGTTGTATTTTGTGACCAGGGGAAATTTACACGCCCCCCCCCCCCCCCCATCGCAACTGTTGTCTGAAAATTTTGCATTTTTCCAATAATTCTCTATATGATTTTGTTACTTCGGCGTTTTTTCGAAATGCGTTTTTTTTTATCAAAATTCGGCTCTAAATGGCCAAAATTACATGAAAGGAAAATTTATCAAAATACTTTACTGAGTCTCTCACGATTAGGAATTAATGTCCCAAGGCATTTAGATTGTCTGTTAAAAGAAGCTTTGCCTAGCTTATTACCTCTAAGCCTTATTCAAACTACTGGGGACTGGTATGTAATAGCACAGAGTCTTATCTCTACAGAGAGGGGAAAGGGAAAAGCTCCCACCCCTTAATAAGATACTTATTATATTGTTTCCTTTTCCCATCTTAGAGAATTTACAATATATCGATAAAAAATATATGAGACCAGTTTCCTTGGAAACTGTGTATAGTATCCCTCTTAATAAAGATTGCATAAAAAAAACTAGTTTTTCTAACTGAAAGTAAGGAGCGACATTAAAACTTAAATCGAACAGAAATTACTCCGTATAAGAAATGGGTTGTGCCCTCCGCAATCCCTTGCAATGTACGTTTTTATGTAATTCCTGAACGTTTTTGAATTAATGCATGTTTGATTTTGGCTCTCCACGCATAAATTATTAAAATAAAATTTGCATATTAATTCGTTTTTTGGCTAAATGGCTTTTTCTTAGTTTTGATCAGACGATTTTGAAAAATAAGGGGTGGGGAAAGCCTAGTTGCCCTGCAATTTTTCGGTTACATAAAAAGGCAACTATAAATTTTAATTTTTAACGAATGTTTTTATTAGTAAAAAATATACGTAACTTAAGAGTTAGCTTACGTAACAAACTTTTATATTCTTAAATTTTTATTATGTATATGAGGGGTTTTTACCCTCGTTAATACCTCGCTCTTTGCACTAAATCGTAAGTTTTGTCCCAATTCTTTAAGAATGACCACTGAATCCGAAAGGCCGTAGAATAAATAGTTGAAATTACTAAAAATACTATAGCAGATGAAAATGAAAAAGTTTGTGATACCTTGGATGTGAAGGAAGATTTGTTTAGTGAGGAAGAATTAGCGACAGTACTAGAAGGATTAAAAAATAATAAGGCCCCAGGTGCTGATAGTATGATTAATGAGTTCCTTAAATATGGTGGCTCTGAGGTTAGGAATAAGCTACTGAAGATTATGAACATGATTTTTGAAAAAGGGGAAGTACCCAATGATTTTAGGAAAACCTTAATTAAACCACTGTATAAGAAAGGTGACAAGAGTGAATGTCGGAATTATCGAGGCATTAGTCTGGTCTCTGTAGGTAGCAAATTACTGAGTAATATGATACTTTTTAGACTGAGACATGCGGTAGACAAAGTTTTAAGGGAAGAACAATGCGGTTTCCAGAGAAATTGCCTACGGATTGTTCTGGGTACCCGGCTGACTGACCGTATTTCAAACAGTAGGTTGTACGAAAAGTGTGGTTCAATCCCGCTTTCTGGGGCTATAATGAAAGAAAGGTTGAGATGGCTAGGCCACGTTCTACGGATGAAGGATGACAGATTACCGAAGATTGTCCTTTTTGGCCAACCGTCTGTGGCTACACGGAAAGCAGGTCGTCCTTGTCTGGGTTGGGAGGATGTCATAAATAAGGATTTAAAGGAAATGGGAACTTCCTGGGAGGGTGTAAAGAGGGAGGCTTTAAATAGATTAGGTTGGAGGAGGAGCGTGCGTAGCTGTGTTGGCCTCAGGCGGCTTGGTACTGCAGTGAGTTATTAGTAGTAGTAGCAGTAGTATAAAGAGCAAGGTATTTATCTCCTCCTAAATACCTCGCTCTTTATGCTAAACTATTTTTAGAACCCCTCATATGCGACATAATCTCTGTTCGTTTTAAGTTTCAATGCTACTCCTTACTTTCAATTGAAAAAAATTTCCATGTTTATATTTTCATTGTTTTTTTTATGGTAATTTTAGAAAATCCTGCGCCCTTTTCATTGAATTTCTGTTCCCCCATGACATATTTCGCCAAGGAAAGATCCTCCCACATAGCTCCCTCCCCTCAACTCCACCCTCTCAACTTAACTCTTTCTCTCAACTCTACTTTATTAAACATTAAAAACTCTAGCGTAAAGAGCGGGGCGTTGAAAAGGGAACATCCCCTTTCATACACGGATTAATAACTGTTCGTTTTAAATTTTAATGTCGCCCCTTACTTTCAGTAAAAAAAATAGTTTTTTTTATTTAATTTCTGAACGTTTTTGAATTAATGCATGTTTGATTTTGGCTCTCCGCACATAAATTATTAAAATGAAATTTGTATATTAATTCTTTTTTTGGCTAAATGGCTTTCTCTTAGTTTTGATCAGACGATTTTGAGAAAAAAAGGGGTGGGCGAGGAGGCCTACTTTCCCTCCAATTTTTTGGTTACGTGTAAAGGCAACTAGAACTTTTAATTTTTAACGAACGGTTTTATTAGTAAAAAATATGCGTAACTTAAGAATTAACTTACGTAATGAATTTTTATATTCTTATATTTTTATTATGTATATAAGGGGGGTTTGTCCCCTCACTAATACCTCACTTTTAACACTAAAGCTTAAATTTGGCCAAACTCTTTAAGAATGACCCCTGAATCAGAAAGGCCGTAAAATAAATAGTTGAAATTATTAAAAATACTTTAGCATAAAGAGCGAGGTATTTAGGAGGAGATAAACCCCTCATATGCGTAATAATCTCTGTTCGTTTTAAGTTTAATGCTGCTCCTTATTTTCAGTTGTAAAAAACTTTGTCACATTTAATTTGTCTTTGTTTTTTTTTTTTATAATAATGCTAGAAAATCCTGCGCCTCCTTCATTGAATTTCTCTTCCCCCATGACATATTCCTCCAAGGAAAAATCCGATTCTTTTGATGTATCTTTTACTATCAAAATTCCGTTTTTTAGAGCTTCGTTTACTATTGAGCCGGGTCGCTCCTTACTCAGTTCGTTACCACGAACTATTTGATTGCAACATGTACACATGTATGAAGTTAAAACAAACACCTTTGATAAGAAAAGTAACTATCAACGATCCCTTGGATTCAGAAAAAAAAAAAACGGACAAAAACCATAGACAGTGCATTCACGTTGACTCAGCATAAAGCTCTGTGTCTCCCGTGCATATTATTCCCAGCCTGGTCCCGCTGAGCAAATGGCCAGGGAAACTAGGGATAGAGATCAACCAATTGCAAATTAAAATTTCTAATACCCCATTAAGGACCATAATCTAACGGATGGTAACTCGGCTCCCCTTCAAAGCTCTGCGCACTTTCAGCCCCGTATGACAGTAGATAAATATGCCAGAATGGCAGAAGGTTCGGAAATTTGTCTTTAGGAGAGACCTGGTTCATTCAATTCCACAACCAAGGGTCAAAATTATGTTGTGAATAAGACAGAGAGCTTCATGAGCTTATGTTGTGAGAGCTTAAGAGTATATAAGACAGAGCTTAATAAATGCACATTAACAGAAACTAGATATTTTATACCTTGCTGAGATTTAAGTCCTTCAAGGATTTTCAATGTGTATGACGGAAAGGCACAAAGAGAGGCCTTGGAGCCTTTTCCTCTCCCATCCTAAGATTTAGAAATACTGGCACAGTGTGCTCCTTGTGACTTGCGACGATTCAGGGACTATTTAGGGAAAGGTTCTAAATGTTTAACATTCTAAACCTCTAAACCTCTAATCCTTATTCGCTCAATAATGGTACTAGAATACTTATTTAATTTAAGTTGAAAATTTAATGAATTTAACCAAATTTAATGTAGAACAGATTCAAGTCATAAATTAAAATATGTATTTTGCTTGTTTTCTTCTCCTTTGGTTTTAAGTGAAGATTGAAATATGTTATTATCGTCTATTAAAGAAGGAAAATAAAGACTAGAGAGAAGCTAAGCCAAGGCATTAGTTGTTGTCCGAGACTAAGGTTTCTTGATCCTATTCCTCATACTTTTGTGCATGTTATTGTGATTCACACCATTTCAAGGATCTGTGGAATGAATTCTACAAAACTATTGGATTTGTTGAACTTTTTTGAAAACACTGCCTATGGTTTCCCTTAATTTCAGCGTCAAAGAAAATTTAATGCCCCTGTAATAGTTCAATTTTATAATTTTTTTGTCATAAATATAATATGCTCCTACTAAATTTTCCGAATTTGTTAAAATACATAGACCTAGTATTTAATGTTAAAAATATATAAATTACCTTCTACTGGTGCAGCTTCACCTTCAGCTGGGGGTTGTTCTTCTCCTGCTGGTGTCACAGCGGGAGCACCTTCCCCTGATTCAGCCTGGAAAAAAAAACTTTATTTCGGATTTTAATTGAGGAGAGCCTTTAATCTGAGCATTGACACCAACAGGGAGGGGAGAAAGTAGCAATTGAAGAAACAAAAAGCACCAGGGAGTGTTGTATTTTACATCATTATTGTCAGGAGAAACAACCTTCTTTCCTTGATGTTTATTTTTAGGAGGCCCAACCGAAATACCTATTCCTAGGTTTGTATCAAACTTCATGAATATTATCAACACTAATTATATCCTTATAGCCCTGGTTTATCCTACCATAAAGTAAAAACAACTCCAGAATCAAAATGGCGCCATATATTACGACATGAGAGTCTCCAACCAAATTAGCTAAAAAGTCTTCTAATTAATAACTGCTTTTGGAAGGTGACTGTTGGCTATCGAAGGATGAATCATTCTTTATGAAGAAGCCTGGTATATCAAGCCAGTGGAACTAAAAGTATTTTAGATCATAAAATCCTATTCAAGAGAGTAAAAAAGGATCTAGTTACAGGTTTCTGCATAATTATTGAGTCAAAGCCGTTCTGCCACAAGACTTTTATGATGAATATGTTTCATCACTTGGAAATATCAGATTTAAGATTCACTAACAAGACATCAAAGTGAGTACATATTCTGAAATTTTTAATCAAATTTTCTTGACAAAGCAGGTAAATATTATCTAACCTAAAGGCCAGTTTATAGATCTATAAGCTATTGGTATCTTTATTTTTGGACAATTACCGATAGGTGAATGATTTTAGTTTAGGGGGAGCTTATATTTTGGGCTTTGGTTCAGATATTTGTAGCAAGAATAATACAGGTGAAAATTCGCACGAATCTATAATCTACCTTTTGGTGTGAAAGAAAACTTACCAGTAATTTCTAACTATTTAGTTTTAGCAGGTTGTAGCTTTGCTATAACCATGGTTGGCTTAGATACATCTTTTTTTACCTTTCATTTTAGCAGAGATTAGCTTAATTAATTTTTAAACAAAATTACTTCTAGAAATACAACTTAAGAAGTCTACAAATTAAACATTGATTTGTGAATAATTTTCTATTTTGATTATCAATATAAATAACAGCTAAATGTATTGGATTTTCAATAAACCTTTTATAGTTTATAACTTAGGTTACATCTTGCCTTTAGATCATCAGAGCAATACGTCTTACTAAATCAAAGGTATTCCCCCCCCCCCCCTTTGCATACAAGTCCAGTCGACATTTCTCGTCATGAGTCAACCCAAAAATCTCAATCATCCTTAAGCTTCTCAATCATACTTAGGGCAGAACCTTAGTTCTGCCCTAAGATGGATGGATGGATGATAGACTATCTGTCAACAAGTGAAAGTGACATCATTTTTACACATTCCTGAAAAAGGCTTATGCCAGCTCTGTTATGGCTTTTTCTTCGATTAGCCATAATCTCTCACTCAGCGGTCATACTCCTGTCAAGGCTTTCACTCAGCTATCTGTCCTGGATTTTTCTCCCATGAGCCATGGATTGATGACAACTTGATTTTAATGGTACCTTAGGCTACGCTAACATGAGTAAGATCATTCTGACCAGATTCTCCATATAAAAATCTTACAGCTGTTTTGGCGCTACCCAAATTCCAATTATCAATCCAATAGAGCTTTTGTATTTAAGGACAGAAAATGCTCCTTGAGTGTTAATAGCAGTAATAAAAAATCATTTAGTTGTATGTTTTTTTAATGGGAAAATTTAAATTTTAACTATATTTAAAAAGATGTTCCTAATTCATATATTCTGAAATACTTGTTCGATTTTTTGGCAGCATTTATTCCACATTACTTTTTATTTCATCGCAGATTTTCACCATACGCTCTCAAAGATGGTTGACTGCAGATCTGGAAACATCTTGCCAAGAGGTGTTTCCACCCCCTCCCCTTGGATTCAACAAAAAATAGAAGTTTCGAAAAACCAATACTCATGAGGGGTTATTAGTTCTGGTTTAAGCTGGTATCCACATGTTGACAAAATCACTATCGAAGCTGTTATTCTCTCGTAAATTTTGCAAAAATACCTCCCCCACAAAAACATCTCCTAAAGTTTGTCACATCATTTGTCTGATCTCATTTAATGTTTGCCTGTCCAGCCTTTTTACTACACTCTCACCAAAGCACAAAGAGTTAAAAAAATCTAAAAAATACCAAAAGGGCTTTAAAAATGATATAGGGTCAAGGTAAGTTCTCATGCTCCTTTCGAGTCCTTTCTCCTACATAAGTTCAAACAAGCCATTCTGATGGGGAGTAAAGATATCCTATGCAGAAGGTCCCAAATTAATGCTCATTCTGATCCTCCGATTTCTGGTATTTTCTCCAGCCTTACACTCCTACCCAACCCTAAAATCATCGTAAACGCACGAAGGGGAATCCTAATTACTTGCACTGTGGTATCTACCTATCACATCTTAGATACCAATACAGTAATGAAAACTCCCACCTTGCCCATGAGAAGCTTTTGGTACAGAGCTCTGAACTTGGCGCCTCCTCCAAGCCCGCACTCCGACACGTAGATTGTACTACAACACCATAGGCAGGAACGCAATTTTGTTTTATTGCACACACAGCTTAGATACCAATATTGGTATCTAAGCTGTGTTGCCAGTTTCCTGTTTCCAGTCGCTAGCATCGCTACCGCGCACTGTGTCCCAAAAATAAATCGATTTTTCATAACTATATTGGTATCTAAGCTGTGTTACCCATGACAAGTATGGGAAGTATTGTATATCCTCATTTTTGAGTGTTACAGTTCAAGCAGGAAATAATATGTTGTATCTCCTTTATCTTTTTTACCCTTGATAGTTAAAGAAAATTAAACATTATCTTTACCGGGACTTAATTGAAGAAAACAATAGTGTGACACTAAAGAGGTAGTTTTTAAGACTAGGAGAAACTATATTTGCTAAATCAGCTAACTTTGATGAATTACTAGACTGGAATGGGTTTTGGATGTTTTGCAACTATTTCAAACTCTTCACTATTAATCCATGGTCTAAATTTTCGATGAAGAGTGTAATTACACTTTCCGTTTATACAAATATCATCAGATTTATATTAAAATTGAACATTTTGAGAATTTCAATTTAGGCTTTTGCACATGGCAATATCGGGCATAAATTTGATTGAGCCTGTGCAAGTCCTATGATATTCGTACAAATTTAATCACGAACTCTAGGGATTACCATTACCATCTTGAGAAGGAACATATTTTTTGTCTCCCATTGGAATTCTTATATTCTAGCTGTATAAAAATGATATTTATCCCTCTTCCTGTTAATATTTAGGCATAAATTTGATGCAACAAAACTATTTACAACTGGTTCAGTGAATAACTTACAGCAGGTGAATCTTCTGCTGCAGTTTCTAACGTAGCTTTTCCTTCAATGGCACCTTCTGCACCACCTTCCGCGCCTTCTCCTTCCTAGAAAATCATAAAACCATAAAAATGAGCACCAAGAAAAATTAGGAAAAGTCCAATTTCAGTTGAAAAACTGCCTTCATTATCATTAGACCTTCTCCACAAATTCTTGAACCTCTTTGAAATTTACGCTAAGGTTTAAGAAGAAGCACAATTCACTGTATTCTAAAACTCGGGCACAATATTTTTAATTTCAATATATTTGAATATCTTTCATACCTGGAATTCAATAATATGACTGCTTTTCTTCAAAAAATGACTAAATTACTTTCAATAATGTTCTATGCAATCAAAACTATTGAAATTTTCGGTATTTTGTACCGAAGGGGCATGTAGCTTACAAAAAACTTTACAAAACGTATCAAAACTTGTTAATATATATTTTGCAATTTTCCAATGGTCGAATAAAAAATTCGGTGGGAGGGGGTTAAAACCGGTAACATCCCCCCTAGATACACCTTTGTTTGAGCCCAAATTGACTGTTAACTGAATTGTTTTTTTTTACTTAAGTAAATGTGAGCGTAACAAGTAAAATGGTCATGGTTGTAGCAGCAGCTGTAACCAAGTAAAGAGCAACCAAAAGTTAAAAAACGCGTTTTGAAAAAAAACTGCCAAGTGAAAAAATTTCCTATGACACTGACTCACGAATGGTAACTATTATTCGGTTCGTCTTAAAAGTAAAAGCTTATTGCGATACAGTTATGTCGAAAAAAGGCCTGAAGCCCCTCGAAAATGGCATCAGATCAATATCAAAAGTTTATCATTAGAATCAGCATGGAGGAAAACCTTATTATAGTTAAACCTTATTATCGGAAAACCCTTATGAAGGAAAACCTTATTATAGTAGGAAATTATAGTCCCTATCCTTGAACAACAAGGAAAATGACTTTTTTATTATTATTTTGTTAGCTTTCATTTGAAAACTATTGCTCATATATTAGTGCATTTTTATCAATTTTACCATTCGTGTGTACGATATAGCACTAAAAACAAAACTTTTGGCGCCACTTCTTAATTGGAAAAGCTCTGAAGTAGAAAACAGGTACTAATTTAATGGTTCAGATCCCTTAACTGGAGTTTACCCTATACAGGTAATCTCCATATACAGAAAACCTTATACAGGGAAATTACAGTCCCCCTCCTTGAACAACAAGGAAAATCCCTTTTTTTTCATCGGTATCACTGATCTGTCTCCTGTTTTTTTGTTTGTTTTTTTTTTCTTTTTCTTTTTTTTTCAACAGGCCTAGTGGGCTACCAGAACATCATAGAAAGATGCTTATAGACTCACTCAAAAGCCATTTCTCATATAAAAACAGCACTTTTGGTACCGTGTCTAAACTGGAAAAACTGGAGCTATTGGGCTAGCAGAACTTATAAGAGTAATGGCTCATTTAAAATCTATTGCTCATACATTAGTGTGTTTTTTTTTTTTTTTTATCAATTTTCCCATTAGTAAATGCTAAAAAGCACTGAAAATAACACTTTGGTACCGCTTCTTAAGTGGAAAATTACTGAGGTAAAAAACAAGTGCCATTGTAAAAGTTATGCTCCAAAACCCTTAAGTGGAGATCTACAAGAACCACTCCCGTACATTCCCCCTCTAAGGCCCCTTAGTAAGCTTCATAAACCGTCTGATCATCAGTAAGCTACTGAAACATTAGCAGGCTGCCACACAATCGTAGATGGATGTTTAATGGCTCAAATGAAAGCTATTGCTTATATTGAATAAGTTTTTACAAATTCTACCAACTAGTATATTTTATATACTTACTGTGTTTACTAGTTTCTGGGGAAAATTTGCAACTTTTTGTCAGCGTTGAAGAATTAGCTGCAATCTATTAAAAAGTGAACCACAGCCCTAGTAACTAAAAGTTGAAAAATATTAAAACAGTCTTTTTTTTTCTTATTTTTCACACGCCTAGCGGGTTACTAGACCATCAGAGAGAGATCCTGAAGAGCTCATTCAAAAGCTATTTCTCATATGTACGTGGTTTATATAAATTCTGCAATGTCAAGTCCCATATGACACAAAAAAATGCACTTTTTTATACCATTTTTTGAGGGATGGGATAAGTGGGCTACCAGAACATCTTAGATAGATTTTTGATAGCTCATATAAAAAATACTGCTCATACTTGCTTCCTCCCTATAAATTACACCATCTGCAAGTTACAAAATAACACTAAAAACGGCACTTTTGGTGCCATGTTTCAAATGGGAAAGCTGGGGCTAGTGGACTACCAGAACTTTTCAGAGTGATGTTTAATGGGTCATTTGAAAACTTTTACTCATGTCTACGTGATTTTTAACAATTCTATCATCCGTAAGTGAGATAAAGCAGGAAAAACAGCACTTTTGATGCCACTTCTTAAGTCTTTTGGTGCCACCACTTAAATCTTGAAACATAAAACGCTATCATTGTAACAATTATGGTCCAAAATCCTTAACTGGAGGTTTGCAAGAATACCTCCCGCGTGCTCCTCCTCCAGGCCCTCTTAATAAGCTATGCAATTAAAGCCCAAAAATACTGCAGAAAACCTTGAAAGCAACGAAAGCATTCAATCTATAACATAAAGTTCATGTTTTTATGAACTTTATGTATCTATAACACAATACATGTTTTTCAGGAAAGTTTGTTTTTCGATGAGCAAAAAACTGTTTTTAATCTTTTTTTTTAATTAATCTATTATAAAACATCAAAACGAAAGCGTTACAACACTAAGTCACTTTTTTTTAGACACATGCTCTAAAAGAACAGAAATAATCTAATAATTTTCTGAAATAGAGATAAGCCATTATCCCCCCCTTGTCTACAATTACAATGTTTTTATCCATAATAAAATAGAATGAAACTAGTTCATTGAAAATATGCCTACAAGCAAAATACCTTTGAAAGTCTACAGTAGGTAAATTGTTATCATCATCTTATCACCACTAACAAAGAGATAAAAAAAAAACTTCATTTGACTCGTTCAGGAGACAAATTGATTAATTCGATGTTTTTACATTTTAAAGAATTTTGCGTTAAGCCAAATTGTTCATTCTCAGCATTCTATACTCAAAAGAAAAAGAAAAACTGTCCGACAATTTTTAGAAGCTAATTAAAAAAAAAATAATTATTGGTAATAGATGTTAATTTACTGTGTCCTTTGTTTTATTTCTTTATTGTTTAGTCTTTTTCGACTTATTTAAAGTGTTGCATTATATTATATAGCGTTTTATTTAAATAGCTTTTTGAAACCCAAAGCAACAAAGAAAGAAATGAGCCGAAGAATATCTTTACCAGATGTTTGATAATATAAACCAGCGACATATTTATTAAAAAAAAAAATTCATGGTCACTTTGCGGACATAATCAATTTGGCTTCTGGGCGGCTAAAGTAGCTTAGGAAGTTTGGCGATAAGATCTCAAATGTATCATCGCAATTTAGAGCAACCAAAATATATCAACTAAAATTTCTGACCCATTAGACATCAAAAGTATTACGAAAATACAGAATGCCTATCAGGCCAGGGACACCACTTCACGATGATTTACTACATGAAATATTCACGGTTTCTTGTGAAAATTTTACGATAGCTCTTGTCTCATTAAAAATATGAGAGGGCAGCGATCTCTAACTGCTCCGTCTCCAAGACGTCCCTGCTTCAGGCCAAATTGTAATCCGTAAAGACAAGATAAGCTTGTTACAAGAATTACAGATGAAAGTGGTTAGGAATGTTATAAACAAAACATTAAATAAAATTAAAAATGTGAATCGTAAATAAAAGCTATAAAGGAATAAAATAAATAAAATTATTAGTAGATTAGCCTCCGGGACCGAAATGAAGGGTGGAAGAAAGGTTAGAAAACGGGCTATACTAACATTAAAAGCAGGAAATAAAGTGAAAATTAGCAATTTAAATATTTAAATTAGTATGAAAAGAAATAAAGTCTAGTACCTTGAAAATAAGTATTTAAAGCGTTAATATATTGCATTTCAAACTTGCTGAAACATACCTTTTTCTATTCTAATCTAGGTCATCTAGGTAAGAAATAAAGAAAGTCCGAGGTAAAGGTCAGGCTCTTCCAGTTGTGGACACACTAAAACTAAGAATAAATAAACAAAAAGGGGAGTAGGGGTGGGAGCAAAGGGATTGAATGATGTTGAATGGACTAGGCGGCCGCTTCAACTGGTACGGCGTCTTCGGATCCCGGGGCTCCTGATTCGCCTTCAGTTACTTTCTTTTCATCGCCCGGTTTTTTGGACCTCTCGGGCTTTTTCTGAAAAATAGAAAAGAAATATTTTAAAACAAATATAAGAGTTTCTACTATTTTTGAACACTGTTAAGATCTTCAATTATGTAATTAATGCGTTTTTAATGCTATATAGCAATAAAAGTAACTTTGCCCACTATGGATGCTACTCTAGTTCTCAACACACATGTTAATATGATATGGTCACAGCCTAAGAAAACAAAGAAATTCTTACAACAAGAACAACAAAAAATATGACATACGCTTCTTATTATTGCTTGTTTGAAATACAACAGGGGCAGGATTATAATGCGCATGACTTTACATTGTCATGCATTTATAAAAAAAAGACCCGTATGATGCTGCTGTTGTTGTTGTTAGGGTCTTTGGGTGGATTGTTCTTTGTACATATTATTTTTATTTTATTGTTACTTAAAAATTATTGAGGAGACTAATTTGGTTTGTTGAAGAAGACTTTTGGGCTGTTGGATTAATTTGAGCACTCTCTCAAATTGTAATTAAGCCTTTTTTAGTCGGTTGTATTTGGATATTCTATATCTTCATAAAAAAAAAAAAAAAAAAAAAAAAAAAAAAAAAAAAAAAAAAAAAAAAAAACTAAGCTTTTTTACGTGTGTTTATTGATGATAAAATCCTTCTGTAGTATCTTCAACTATTTGTCATTTCACAACAAAGTACGAAAATGTTTATTAGCCTACTTGCCGTCTTTGCATTATTACTACCCAAAACAAATGTCAGATGACAGTCACAAAAGAAAAACAAAGCGTAAACTCTTTTGCGAGGACTACAAAAAAATAAAGTTTTATGCCCCAATACATGGAATTATAACTCCCCTACCACCACTACTATCTCTCCCTCCCAAAAAGTGCTGGAAGTTTCAACTAAATATCGCAGTCAAATTGACCAGTGTCCGTTAGACGTAGCCAATCAGTAGTCTGAAGCAATCAAGTGATGCTATACAACGGGTAACAGTTTCTCCGAAATATTTCTGCAATCAGAGTCAGTAATTTTTGGATGCTATCAAAAGAGCATGTTTTTTTATGCCCAAAAGCATTAGATAAGCGAATACATCTCATTACAGAGATTACAGGTAAAATATGATGAATATTATACACATTTTGGTAGCTATACCCTTTTTTGTCCCACGGCAAAAGGACCTAGTCGAAACTTTTAGGAACAGTTAAAATTTTTTTTTTTTGAAGGGGGGAATGAATTTAGAGTATTGTATCAAGGAGAAGGCTGAACTTTCGATTCTTTAGTCACCACACCAGGGTATACGTAACAGTTTGTTCCTTATGAACGCTGTCCGATGGGCTCATTGGCAAGTTAATCTATAATTAAAGTATACTGGTTGGGGCCTTTTAAAAGTGTTGCATGTTTTATTAGAATTTTAAAAGGGGTGAAACGATTTTTTTTCAAATTTTGGATAGGATCTAAAAGGACATGTCCAAACTAAGAAATAAAAATCTAAGAGCCAAGATGGACGAAAATAACAGATCTGAGTGGGGGAAAAAATTAAGAATGTGAGCCCTGTGCTGCCTTGCCAAGAAACAACCGTGAAAGTAGATATTCTCATATTTTGCGGTAATTTGAATTTGAAATATTAGTTACTGTGATAAATAGGATAGGCTGGTCAAAATATCTTCCTAAAAACATTTCTGATAGCGAGGAATCTTTTTTTGTTTTGTTTTAGTTTCACCAACAAAGCTATTTCTTGAGAAAACAACTTAATTCGTCAAATATTTGGATAATTTCTTTCGTAGATATGCTTCCTGTGCAAGGGAGGGGGGGCATCCTTCAGGCCTAAGCCCCTTAAATTTCAATTAATGCTTATGCTTCACGCTGCTATCACTAAAATCGGGTCTCAACGATCAAGTGGGTGCTCCTTTAATCTAAACTCATGGTAGTAACTTGCTGATCTCGGAACCAGCGTTGCCACTGAGGCATAATTGCACCACTCTTGGTAAAATTGCACAATTCCAGCAAATGATGACACATGGATACCTGTAGTCATAGAGGAACTATCATGCTTTCTTTATAATTCTAATGATTTTCCAGGATACAAAAAAAGTAATTTTCATCTCTGTTTTCGGATACCTGGATACCAACGTCAGGAAGATGCTGCCTCAACTTCAAACCCAAGAAGGTAGGACCCAAGCACCGAAGAGTAGCCATTTAGTGCTTGATGTTTCGTTTTTTATGTCTGCAGATTGGAACACCAGTTCAGATTTAGGGACTCGTTACAGCCCTTGGTCAATAAAGTATTATCTAATCTAAAAATAATTATATCAATAACATATCAATATTAAAACTACATGACATTTAACATAGAACACAAAATGTTTTTGGTACTTCTTAGAACCTAAGTATATACCCCAATTTTCTTTGGAATAAAATCAGCAAATCAGACTGACCTCAGGCTTCGAACCTCTGTTTGACAAAACTGCCACACAAAGCGACAAAAATGAAATTGCCAGAGCCAAAGAAAAGCATTGTTCAGGCATCCCTAATATGTCAATAGGGATTCTGATAACAAAAGAATTTGGCAAGAAGAAACTTCGAATTATTTAGAATAAACACGCACCGTGATCTGTCTTCTGGCAAAATATACGAAATTCTACATTTTTTTAGATAGGAGATTGAAATTTTTGCTATAGAGTTCTCTGATGGTTTGATTTTCATTAAGATTATATGACTTCTAGGGGGCGTTCCCCCTATTTTTCAAAATAAGGTAAATTTTCTCAAGCTCGTAACTTTTGATGACAAAGACTAAATTTGATGAAACTTATATATTTAAAATCAATATGAAAATTCGATTCCTTTGATGTATCTTTTAGCATCAAAATTACGTTTTTTAGAGTTTCATTTACTATTGAGCCGGGTCGCTCCTTACTACAGTTCGTTACCACGAACTGTTAGATATAATGGACATCAAAGAAAATCTTTGAACAGTTTGAGAATATTATAAATACTTAGGTGTCTGCGTCAGAGTTTGCCAGATACTAAAAAAAAAACAAAAAAACTTGTGTTGGCAGAAATCTCACCGAATTAACAATTTGTATTGATTGTTAACGTTCTCTATTTATGAACCTTAATTTCTGGAAACAATTTCAGTAAACAAAATTTCGATGGGGGGAATCCAGGAAAACCTGAAAAATTTGGAGATATAGCCTCCGTTATACTTAATAACAACTTCATAATCTATGTAGCTACAGTCTACTTAGTTGAGTCAATCTCTAGATCCAAAATAATCATTTCAGGAGGAGTAGTAGTGTAAGTCTGATTTTGACATAACTGTTGGAAAAATATTTTGAATTCCTATTACAAAAAATTACCCTTGCATCAATTACAAGGCCATTACCATTTTATCTGACATAAAATGCCAATTCTGCTTATTCATTTCTAGGGATAGGTGTTTAGAAATACATTCATGTCTTAAGCATTTGTTGAGAGCTCCTATAATGTTGTTGGTGTGTTTCAAGCATAGAATAAATGAAGTATTTGTTACTTTTTCAGAATCGAAATAAATTAAGTGTAAATATTGATTACCTCCTTATCTTCTTCTTCCAAAGTGAATTCCTTCTTTTTGACTTTCTTAAGTTGGTTGCGGAAGTTAAATTCAGCCGCCTTCTTTTGTAGCTTTGCAAACTTATTCTCATATTTTGAAACTTTCTTTAGTGTTGGTTTGACACTAAAAATGAACAAAAATTATGGGTCTCAGTTCTGTCAACTTGCCTTGACTTTCAAATAAACTTCTGTATAATTTAGACTAGGTTAAGCGTAGATATGTATGTTATAATATTTGGAAAATCCTGAAGTTCCAAAAATAGCATTAAACAATAAAATGGTTTTTAAAAGGGACCAGTCTCAATTTTAGCTGAAATACTAAAAAAGAAATTTTTATAAAAATAAATACATCAAAATAATTTACTTTGTACAGCGATTTCAAATACTTGATTTCAATAGCGATATAGCGATTTCAATACTAATGAGTTACAGATCACTAAGTTAAAAGTTAGTTATAAAATTTATTAATACAAATAAAATTTGATAATTAAGAAAAAAGGTGGAAAGCACCCTAAAAAGTGGGGAGATCTTGATAAAACCCACACTATTTAATGACGCATGTCTGAGAATTAAAAATTAACCCAGGGCAGGTGATAAGAATCCGTACCTAAAATAATACAAAATTTGTAAAGGACCATTATAGTTGTGTGTTTATTTGTTGCTGCTTTTTCTTCTTTTTTTCTTATAGTTTAAAGTGAGTGGCTGTAAAATATCAACGGAAATTGAAAACTCTAGTGATCATTTTAAGTAATTACAAAGTAAATACAGAGGAGATATAATCTATCCTGTATGGGTGCTATGGGGGGGGGCAGATTCTCTATTATTGTAGAAATAAATGTACTTTAAAATAAAATATTATCTTCATACGATTATTTGAACCAAGGAGGAGAGGTGGAAGAAATATAGCAAGGGCAATACTTATTGGAAGAATACTCCTTGAAAAATACCAAAACTATGAACCTGAAATTCATCTTTGACACCCCAACAATGTTTTAAGGAATGTGATTTGTAAGAAACAGCTGAAGTTTTCTAGGCACTGTTAAGAAATTAAATCAAAGTAAACTGCAATTGTTAGAGGGGAAGCTAGTCCCACTCAGTGTCGTTACTAGCCAAAATGTTGGGGGGAGGAACAAGAGATTTTACCGACTGGCTGGTCATTTTTACTGACTGTTTCTAGTCAATAATTTGCATAATGTCTGTTTTGAATACAATACATAAAATCACTGCACGAGTCGGTAAACCGCTGCATTTAGCAACCGAGATTTAGATATTGGCACATATCATCTCACTATTACAATGTTGTTTATTTAACCAAATGGAAAATTGTGGCACCATCTGTAAAATCACGACAGAAGTTGGCAAAACTGTGTTTTTTACCAACTAAGTTCGAAATTTCTGTAGATAATTTGTCAGTATTTTCGTGGTCTCTATTGAACCGAACAAAGAATTTTAGTGGTGTCAGAATTTACTGACTTTTTTTTTTTTTTTTACCAGGTGACCAAAAAGACCAGAGGGAGTCCCGCTCTCCCCATACGTGAATGTCCTGTACCCGCTCACCTTTACGAGAGCCATAATATGATATTATGCTATAAGTGAATACAAATTTAAAGAAAGGATACTTAACTATAATATAAAAAACCCACGAGAAGTGAAGTTTGGTGACAATAAAATAAGACAAAAATAGAATACTATATTAGTAAAATTGTTTAGTCCATTTGTGAATTATTAAATTGGGGGCTTTGACGTCGGCTGACCGCTTCAAAGATAAAGAAAAGTCTATTATTAACTCGATTCTTCACCTAGTTCATTTTAGTTCATTATTAACGCGATTCTTGAGGATACTGTTTTTTTTTTTTTTTTTTTTTTTTGCTTTGACTAGTGATAGAATATAGTGTCTCACCACGGATTTCAACTTAAGATTTGGGATTTACCAAACACCGAAGAACAGGCAATAATATTTTTCCAGGATAAGGGGTTGTTGCCCAAAACAAAACACTGTGTCAATGGACACACCATGACTTTTTACTCTTACAAGAAGCAATATTTTTGGAACTGTAACACTGCGTTCATGGAGCATATTTCCCAGTTGTAGTTTTCACAACTCTGCTAATAAATTACCGTATTCTATTTTCATCATATTTTTTTTCCATTGCCATTAACTAAACTTCACTTCTCGAGTGTGTTTTATATTATAACAGGCAGGAACAATGTTTCTCAAATAAAAGCTAAGAGCAACCTTGAAACTTAAAATAAACAGAAATTTTGCTGTACATGAGAACGAACGCGCCCTTTCGCCAACTCCCCATTCCACACACTAAAATTTGTGCCTTAGGAAAATATTTTTGAGCGTAGAAAATATAGTCAGGTTGTAACTGTAAGCGCATTATTTACCAACTACTTTTCAAAACATGTAAATTCAAAATCTTTTTGTTTCAAACAAATATGAGTAATTCTGGAGGTATTATGATAAAATAAATAATACATTTTGTTATATCACTCTTATTGTAGAGTGTCCACTTGTGAAGTAAAGGGAAAAAAGATCAAATCCTAGAGTAAAGAGCAACGGGGTTAAGAGGGCACATATTGAATTGGGAAATTATTTATAGTAAAATTTCCTTATAAGATATAGATAAAGAATCGCAGAGGCAATTGTTACTATTTCCCTACAAATATTGGCAACAAAATATATATATACAATCTGACAAAGGAGTATTGAACACACAAAATGGCATGAAATAATTTCTAATGCTATCAAGATCTCCAAAAATAAGACACCAGTCCTATCATCTAAAAGCTGTATTTTATTGAATTTTATTTATATGTGTTACTACAATGTGGCTGGCCTGTCGGTAAAAAAAAAGTCAAATTTTAGCACGAAGTTTGAGTTGTTTTTTTTGTTTCTTTCAAAGCACTTGTTTTGTAATTTAACTAATTTTTATGACAAGTTTTACCAAAATATCAATCTTGGTCGGTAAAAATTACCAGCTGTTTCGTTAAACCTGCCCCCCCCCCCCCCCAGCAACCCACAAAAATTACTGACGAGGCATCAGCCTGAAGTAGAACATTTTTCTTTGTAACTTTTATTTTTTTGGCTTTATATCAGAACTATTTTTCTTGTTTTATCTATAGTTTAATTATGTGTAATATATTCTGCATTACAAACTTGAATTTTCTGAGGCCAGGCAACTAAATGAAAACTTTTGAAATCGTATTAAAAATACTGGACTTTTACCATAACACCTTGTCCTAAAATACTTGAATTGGTAAATAGATGCTTGATTTTTCATTCACTTTTACTTCAATTTCAGTGGTATTGCCATTTTGCAGTCACCATAAATGTATGTATGAATTTATTTATAACCCATCATATAAAATAATGAAGTGATGGAGTTAATTGAAAAAAAAGAAAAAACAAAAGAAACAACATGTCGTAATTACATTCTAAAACACAAACAAAAATAGTTCCACGTCAAAAAACAACGTTTTGCCATTCATGGCCAGTTTGCTTATTGCACATGTGTACATTCAGCTCAGCTAACTTAGCACACGGGGCAGAAAAACTAATTTTTTCATGAAATAGGAGTTCCAGGTCCACGGAGGAACTCGTAACAGAAGCTTAGCAAATTTGAAGTAGAACTTGCACTCTATGCCTCTTCTCTCTCATTTTCGATGGAACAGGAAGAAAAATTTTATCTTAAATGCGAGTAAATAGTCTAGCAGAGACTATACCTCCTTAGGAACGTTGGAATTTCTCAACTACGTAAATTATCTTTAAGTCTTTAAACTATCCGATTACTTTATCCTGGCTGTTTGTATTTTGATAGGTGCTCTGTTTTGAGGGTTCAGTCAATATTGATTCAAAGAGGAGCTTTAACATGCAAGGATAGAAATAATTACAATACTTACAATTTGCCTCGGAGGTCGTTGACTTGAATGTTCAATTCGTTGATCTATAAAAAGCGACAATATTGTTAAAATTCTGTATGGGTTAGAAAATCAAGGGAATATACTCATTCTTGAGTCGTTGAGTAGCGGACAACCCCTTTCATATACGGAATAATTTCTGTCCGTTTTGAGTTTTAATGTCGCTCCTTACTTGCAGTTAAAAAAAATAGTTTTTATATTTAATAATAAGAAGAACGGTAGCACTGAATTCAAACGAACGGTCTGTCCGAATATAATCTTCCCTGCAATGGCAATTGCCAGCTCCTCTAATGGGGCATGATACCCTTGGCTTTATACAAAACTACAAAAGACACTATAAAAAAAATTCTTGCTTTAAAATACACATGAAGTTGTATTAATAAGATTTTTAATGTTTCCTCCCATTTTAATCCACGTTTTGTAGTTGTTTATAAATGATATATTTATTTAATTGATCCAATTTGTTCACAATGACCTGATGCTACAGAGCAATAAAGAACAAATGTCAGTTCTACGCAGACGCAACAGTTTATCTGCAACGAAGAAGAGTAGGGAAATATATTACTAAGGGACCTGTCTGGTCTCATTAGGAGGAGGGGACTAAATTACGGTAGAGAAGATTGTATTTTGAAAAACTTTATTAGGAAAATTCTATGGTTTCACTTTTTTTTTTGGTATAGCGTTTCCTTCTCAGAAGTAGTCTTGTGTAGGGTTACCAACATTTGTATATAATCTGTTTCGTAATAAGTTTTGTTATATGTGTAAAGATACGAAATAATAAAAGCGGTATTTTCTAGGTAAATTCTGTGTAACTAACTAAGAAATTAGTAATTTGTTTTAAATCAGAAGTAGGAACAAGTAAGATATTATAGCGAGCGTTGACGGCTTCGTTTAAATTCTCCGTATAAAACAATATCCTGTACTTTTTGTGTGTGTGTGTGTTTATTGTGATTGTTCTTTATTTCTGGACTATGGACTTTTACTTCTGGACTTTCTTTTATTTCTGGACTTTTACTATCAGAGTGCTATTTTCATCCAGAAGTTCATCTGCAGCATTACCTTTTTCGGGAAAAATTTATTTTGATGAGTAAGATGTCGAACAATCTAGCTTACTAACTTTACAGAAGGAGACAGCTTATTCTGAATATTATTCCATGTTTATTCATATATTTTGCGTTTTTATACTTGGCACTGTAATAAATTTTCATTTGTGTATTTGTGATTTTATTATTTCACTATTTTTTATCAGTAGCTAGCTGATTGGTCTAACTTGAGCAAGAATGTACTTGATGGGAATTTCAAGCTCATCTCTTCAATATTGGTTAATGTAAATACACAGTAAGTAAGTGCTTTAAAACTTTGAAATTAAGAAGGAGTCTTGAAGATGAACTGCTAATTTTAACAAAAATAATAAAAAAAACTCTGATATTGGTATTTAGTTTCTCTTCAGTGAATATAATAATTGTTTTGGTTATAATTAATTATTTCAATTGATCATAATCAAATTAGATTAATTGTAATTCAATTGTCAAATTATATGGTAAATCATAATTAATTATTATTTATAAAAAATTTTAGTTATAATTACAATAAATAAGCAGTATGCTTTTAATTACTGTAATTAATTTCGTTTGGAGTTTGTTAGTTTAAGAATAATTTTTTTTAATTCACAACATTAAGATCAATTGCAAAAAATATAACTGTAATGACAACAGCTCAACTGTTAATTTTAGGTCTTTTATGAATATGTTGATCTACAAACCAAAGGCGTCAATAGAGGATCTTTCCAAATGTAGGTATGTATAACTCATGAATGCATAAAACACTCAACCACCCAAAGAGGAAAGCAGGCGAAGCATATGCACTTACTCCTCTGAAAAATCATTGCTGATATTTTACGGCGACGCTTGTGAGGTTCAGAAAATATTAAAAACATAAACGGAACTGTGGAGTGCTGAATAAGCTTGAGCTGTGCCTAGAATTGTAAGTTATGTATTTTTATGGTACTTTATGAAGAAATCAACATTTTAGCAGCAAAATTACATAATTAATAAATTTTGAAAGCAAACTAAAAAATTGTTCCTGGGAAGACTTTAAAACTTGGTCAGGAGCTTGTTTTCATCTCTCTTCCGTTTTTTAAGGTCTAAATAGTTTGCTTCTCATGATTGTGATGCTTCTAGGTGATGGTTATGATGATTCTATGGATTTTTACGTTAGCCCAGCGCGAAATTGTTTGTTTATGTTGGAAAGGTTATACTTCACATAGCCTAATCTAGCTACTTAGAATAGAAAATTACGTATATTGGACGGAAGACGCTTAAGACTACATCTTGAGATAAATATTTGAGCTGTTGAAGGCAATAGATATGGGGCAATATTTGAGCTGTTGTGGGAATTGTTAAGTCAAGTCATGATAACTGTAGAAAAAGCCTTCTTAAGTGGGCATTTCAACCCAATTGTAGAAAAAGTTAATTTCAGTTAATACTTGATTTATGTGCAGAATGAGGATTATGCTTAACCTCACCTTTCGATATGAATACTTAAGCTGCTTCAGCACTGTTTAAATGATTTTCTATGCCAATTGCATAAATTACGTTGCTTTAAGTATAACCTTTCACACTTAAACAAGTCCTTTAGAACTAGGTTCATGTGTAAATACATATAACCATCATTTTCACCATCTAAAATCATCACTATCAACATTTGTCAACAATTCAGAAACTAAAACGTGAAATGACGGCGAAGAATCAAGCGTGCAAGGCTTTCTAAAAAAAAGGGTGGATCAATATTTATCATAGTTAATGAGTTTTTCATTCAGAAATACCATTTACTACTGCTTTGTTGACTTTTCAATATTTAATATGAATTTACGTCACGTAATATATAAGCAGAGCTCAAGTCTGGTTCTTTCACTGTCTATGTTAATTCAC